>NW_016908777.1:69533-108398 GCF_001483705.2 Eufriesea mexicana | reverse complement strand
TCGGTGGATTTCTCGGCCCTACTCTCCACTAATACATCCTGCTCGGCATAGGCACGTTATGTTTAGATGGGTTACGTTCGGCTGTGTTACGATTGGTTATGTTAGAATGGGGCAGCTTCAACTCTTGTGCTGTGCACTGCTTTTAGAAAGATTTCTGCGCTCTACTGTGCCCTAAGGTGTTCTGCTTGTACCTGTGGAGGCCAGGTATGATGTTCGTGGCACGTTTGGTTGAGATATATCACGTTCGGCTTGGCTAGGTTGGGATATGTTTTGTTAGGATAGCATTGACTCTTGTGCTGTACACAGCAGCTCTATCGACCTCTGCGCTCTGCATTTCTCTACCAGCATCTTATTGTCTCTGGGAGGCCAGCAATATCGGTCGTGGCTCGTTCGTTTGGGTTATGTTACGTTCGGTTAGTATAGGTTTGGTAAAGTTTGGTTATGATGGCTTTGACCTTTGTGCTATACACTGCTATTCGGTGGATTCCTGCGCTCTGCTGTGCTCTAGTCTGTTCTGCTTGGCTTTTGGGAAGAGAGCAGTATTGGTCTCGGAACGTTTGTGTGAGGAATGCCACGTCTGGATATGATTGGTTTGGTTAAGTTAGGATAGGGTAGCTTATGCTCTTGCGCTATACACTGCTATCCGGTGGACTTCTCTGCTCCACTGCGCTCTATCATATTCTGCTTGACTGTGGGGACGCCTGCAGTAGTGTTCGCGGTACGTTTGTTTCGGTTATGTTATGTTTCGCTAGGTTAGATTAGGCAAGGTTCGGTCAGCATGCCTCAGTCTTTTGCGATATACACTGCAATGTGGCAGATTTCTACGCTCTGCTGTTCTCTAATATGCTCCACGTGGCTCTGGGGAGGCCAGCAATAGCGGTCGCGGCACGTTAAGTTGGCTTATGCTACGTTTGGTTAGGTCCCGTTGCCTCTGTTATGTCTGGCTAGATACGGCTTTCGTGGAGTAGTCTGTTGTTCGGTGGATTTCCGCACTCTACTGTGCTGCAATATACTTTGCTCGACGCTGGGACGACCGGCAATAGCGGTCGCCGCAATTTAAGTTCAGTCTGTCTACATTTGGTTAGGTTGGGTTAGGATAGGTTATGTTAGGATGACTTCGACTTTTCTGCTGTACACTGCAGTTTGCTGGCTTCCTGCGCTGTACTGTGCTCTAGTTTATTCTGCTTGTCTCTTTGGAGGCCAGCAATAGTGGTCCAGGTACGTTGTGTTAGATTAGGTTATGTTTGGACAGGTTAGGATAAGATAAAGTCCACTTTTGTGCTAGACACTACCATCCGGAGCATTTCTACGCCCCACGTTGTTCTACTATGCTCTGCTGCGCTCTGGGCGGACAGTTACTGTAGTCTCGCCATATAAGTTTGCGTCAGGCTACGTTGAGTTGTGTTGCTTTTGGATAGGTTAGGATAGGGTAGCATCGACTTCTGCGCTATACACTGCTGTCCGTTAGATTTCCGCGCTATACATCGCTATGCTATACACCGCTCGACTATGGCGAGGCCAGTAATAGTGATATCGGCACTTTAGGTTGAGTTAGGCTACGTTTGGTTAGGATATGTTAGCCTGGGTTATGTTTGGATAGCCTCGGCACACGTGGTGCAGACTGTTGTTCGGTGTATCTATGCGCTCCACTGTAGTCTGGTATATTCCGCTTGGCGCTGTGGTGGCAGGCAATAATGGTATCGGCACGTCAGGTTGAGTTAAGCTACGTTCGGTTGTGTTGCGTTCGGCTACGTTAGGATGGGGTAGGTCCGACTATTGCTCAGTGCACAGCGATTCAATGGATTTCTGCGCTCTATTTCCATGTAATATGTTCTGCTTCGCCCTAAGGAGGCCAGACATGGCGTTCGCGGCACGTCAAGCTGTGTTAGGTTATGTTGCCATTGATTAGGTTGCGCTTGGATAGGCCGTGTTTGCTATGATTCTTGTGCCACTCACCGCAGCTCTATGGACCTCTGCTCCTTATTGTGCGCTGCCACACTCTGCCTGTTTCCGGGGACGCCCGGAATAGTGGCCGCAGCACGTTAGATAGAGTTATGTTACGTTTGGTAACGTAATACTTGGCAAGATTAGGATGGGATAGGTTCGACTCTTGTGCTGTACACTGCTATTCGGTTGACATCTGCGCTCTGCATTGCACTACTGACATCTGCATGTCTCTGGGTAGGCCAGCAATAGCGGTCGTGACGCGTTTGGTTGAGCTAGGTTGCGTTCGGCTATGCTATGTTTGGTTAAGTTTGGTCAGGATGGCTTCTACCTTTGCGATATACACTGCAATTCGGTGGATTTCTTCCCTCCACTGTGCTATAATAAGCTCTGCTTGGCGCTAGGGAGGACAGCAATGGTGGTCTCGGCACGTAAGGTTGACATAGGCTACGCTTGGTTCGGTTACGTTTGGTTAGGTTGGAATAGCATAGCTTTGGCTTTGGTGCCATTCACTGATATGCTGTGGGTTTCTGCTCCCTACAGTGCTCTATCGCGCTCTGTTTGGCACTGGGGGGCCAGCAATTGTGGTGGCGGTACGTTTGGCTGTGTTACGTTACCCTTGGTTCGGTTATGCTAGGCTAAGTTTGGTTAGGATGGCTTTGTCGCTTGTGCTATACACTGCTATTCGGTGGATTCCTGCGGTCTAATGTGCTCTAGCATATTCTGCCTGGCTTTGGGAAGGCCAGCAATATTGGCCTCGACACGTCAGTTAAGTTAGGCTGCGTTTTGTAATATTACGTTTGGATATGTTAGGAGACGATAGCTTGGACTTTTGTGCTTCTCACTGCTATTCGTTCGATTTCTACGCACTACGTTGCTCTACTATACCCCGGTCGAATCTGAGGTGCCCAGTTATAGTTTTCTGGGGCCGCTGTGTTGTGTCAGGCAATATTTGGCTATGTTACGTTAGTTCTGGTTAGCCTCGGATAGATGTGACTTCCGTGGTATACACTGATACACGGTAGACTCCTACGTTCTGCTCTCCCTAATATTTTCTGCTTGACCGTGTGGAGCCCAGCAATAGTGATGACGGTGTATTATGTTGAGTTAGGCTATGTTTGGCTGGGACACGTTGGTTCGGGTTAGGCTTGCGTAGCTTAGCCTTTTCCGATGCACTCTGTGTTTCTATGGAGTTTTGCATTCTACTATCCGCTAATATGTTCAGCTTGGCTCTGCCGATGCCAGAAATCGTGGTCTCGGCACTTCATGTCGACATAGGCTACGTACGGCTATGTTGGGTTATGCCAAGTTTGGTTAGAGTAGCATCTACTTTTGTGCCGTGCACTGGATTTCGGTGCTTTCCTGCGATCAGCATTGCTCTAATGTGCTCTGCTTGGTCATGCGTAGGACTGCAGCTGTAGTGTCGACACGTTATCTTGAATTAGGTTACGTTCGATTATGTCAGGTTTGGTTAGGTTAGGGCAGGGAAGCTTTGACTGTGGTGCTACATCCTGCTGTACGGTTTATCTCTGCCATTTACTGTGCTCAAATAGGCTTTGCTCGGCACTGGGGAGGCCAGGCATAGTGGTCTCGGCACGATGGTTTGAGCTATCCCACGTTAGGTTAGGTTATGTTAGTTCGGGTTATGTATGGGTAGCTTTGGCTTTCGTGTCATACACTGCTCTTCGGTGGATTTATGAGCTGTACTGTGCTCTAATATGTTCTGCTTTGCTACGGGAGCAGAGTAATACTGGTCCAGGCACGCTAGGTTGGGTTAGGTTACGATAGGTCAAATCACGTTTGCATACGCTAGGCTAGGGTAGCTTTAACATTTGTGCTATGCACTGCTATTCGGTTGATTTCTCTGCTCTTCGTTGCTCTCGCATACTCAGCTCGTCCCTGTGGAGGCCAGCGAAAGTGGTCGCGGCACGATATATCTTGCAATGCCGGGTTTGGCAATGCTACGATTGGATAAGTTAGGATAGGATAGCTTTGACTCTTATGCTTCATAACGCTATTAGGTGGACTTGTGCGCTCTACTGTGATCCGGCATATTCTGCGAGTCTCTGGGGATGCCAGCAATACTGGACACGGCAGGTAAGGTTATGTTAGGGTGCGTTTGGTTACGCTGCGTTTGGTCAGGTTTGGATAGGGTAGCTACGACTTTTGTGCTATGCACTGCTATACCGACGTTTTCTGCGCTCTACTGTGCCCTAGTATGTCCTGCTTTGCTCTGGGGAGGGCTGCAATAACGGTCTCGGCACGTTAGGTCGAGTTCGGCTATGTTTGACTATGTTCTGTTTGCTTGGGCCAGGTTTGGGTAACTCTGACTTCTTCGATATACACTACGATTTTATGGACTTCTGCGTACTACTCCCCACTAATGTATTCTGCTTGGCTCTGTGGAGGAGAGCAACAGTGGTCGCAGCACGTTAGGCTGAGCTAGCTTTCGTTTGGTTATGTTATGGTTGGATAGGTTAGTAGGGGATAACTTTGTCTTTAGTGCTGTACTCTACAATTACCTGGATTCCTGCGCCCTACATGGCTGGAATATTTTCTGCCTGCCTCTAGCAAGGCCAGCAATGGTGGTCTCGACACGTTATGATGAGTCAGGCTACGTTCGGTTAAGTTGCGTTAGGCTACATATGGTAAGGTCGGCTTTAACTTTTGTGCTGTACGCTGGTATTCGGTGGATTTCTGCGATCTACTGTGCTCTTGTATGTCCTGGTTGGCTCTGTCGAGGGCATCAACACGCGTCTCGGCACGTTAGTTTGAGACAGGCTATGTTTGGTTATGTTCTCTTGGTTTGGGTTAGGCTCGGGTAGGTTTGACTATTCTGGTATACAGTGCGATTATATCGATTTCTGCGTCCTACTCTCCCTTAACGAGATCCGCTTGACTCTGGGAAGGCCAGCAATAGTGGTCACAGAACGTTAGGCTGAGTTGGGATACGTTTGGTTATGTTACGATTGGTTTGGTTAGGAGCGGACAGCCTTGACTTTAGTGCCATATTCTTTTGTTAGGTGAATTTCGGCGAGCGACAGTTCCCTAATCTTTACAGCTAGGCCCTGCGAAATCCAGCAATAGTGTTCTCGGCGCGTCATGTTCTGTCAGGTTACGTTCGGTAAGGTTGGGTCAGGCTAGGTTTGGTCGGGATAGTTCAACTTTTGAGCTGCTCTCTGCTATTCGGCGGCTTTCCGCGTTCCGCTATGCTCTAGCATGTCCAGCTTGGCTCTAGGGAGGGCAGCAATAGCGGTCTCGGCACGTTATTTTGAGCTATGTTACGTTTGGTTGGGTTGGGAGAGGATAGCTTTGACTTTAGTGCTGTATTCTGCTATTATGTGGGTATCCGCTCCCTGCAGTGCTTTAATATTTTCGCCATGACCCTGGGAAGGCCAACAATAGTGACCTCTGCTCGTAACATTGGGTCATGTTACGTTCAGTTAATTTGGTTCAGGCTATGTTTGGTCCGGTCAGCGTTAGCTTTCGTGCTTTACACTGCTATTCGTTGGATCTCTGCACTACACCGAGCTCTAGTATGTCCAGCTTGGCACTTAGGAGTGCAACAATAGCTGCCTCGGCACGTTAGGTTGAGATATGTTACGTTAGGCTAAGTTTTTTAGGCATCGTTTTGTCAGGATAGCTTTAATTTGAGTGCTCTACACTGCTATTCGGCGGATTTCTGCGCTCCAGTGCCTTCCCGTGTGTCCTGCTTGGCTCTGGGAGGCAGCAATATTGGTCGCGGTACGTTAGGTTGGGTTAGGTTACGTTTGGTTATATCACGGTATGTTAGGTTAGGAGAGGATAACTTTGACTTCAGTGCTGCAGCCTCCTATTAGGTTGTCCTTCTGCGCTCTACTGTGCTGTAATATTTTCAGCTTGTCTCAGGGAAGGCCAGAAATTGCGGTCTCCGCAAGTTATTTTGAGTCAGGTTAAGTTCGGATATGTTGGGCCAGGCTAAGTTTAGTCAGGATAGCTTTAACTTTTTTGCTGCACAGTGCTATTCGGTGGGTTTCCGCGCTCCACTGTGCTCTATTATGCCCTGCTTAGCTCTCGGGAGGGCAGTAACAGCGGTCCCGGCACGATAGGTTGTGTTATGCTATGTTCGGATTTGTTCTGTTCGTCTGGGTTAGGCTTGGATAGCATTGACTTATGTGATATACACAGCGGTTCTATGCATTTCTGCGTTCTGCCCTCCACTATTGTGCTCTCCTTGACTCTGGGGAGGCCAGCAGCAGCGGTCACGGAGCGTTAGGCTGTGTTTGATTACGCTTGGTTATATTACGATTGGTTAGGTTTGGAGTGGGTCGCTTTGACTTTAATGCTCTGGTCTGCTATAAGGAGGGCTTCTGTGCACTATAGTGCTTTAATATCTTCAGCATGTCTCTGGGAAGGACAGAAATAGTGGACTCGGCACATTATGTTGACTCAGGTTACTTTCGGTTATGTTGGGATGGGCAAAGTTTGGCCGGGGTATGTTTGCCTCTTGTGCTGTAAACAGATGTTCGGAGGATTTCTGCACTCTACTGTACTTTTGTACGCCCTGCATGGCTCTGGGGAAGGCAACATTGGCGGTCTCTGCACGTTATGTTGGGTCAGGCTATGTTTGGTTATGTTCTGTTGTTTTGGGTTAGGCTTGGGTAGCGTTGGAATCTCCGATATACAATGCGATTATATCGATTTCTGCGTTCTACTCTCCACTAACATGTTCTGCATGGCTTAGGCGATGCCAGCAACCGTGGTAGCGGCACGTCAGGTTGTGGTAGGTGACCTTCGGCTAGGTAAGTTTAGAACAGGTTAGGCTAGGGTTCCTTCCACTCTTGTTCTGCACACAGCAGTGCGGCGGATCTCTGCGCTCCACTATGCTTTAGTGAAGTCAGCTTGGCTCTGCGGTGGCCGGCGGTACTGGTCTCGACATGTTAGTCTGAGCTTGGTTGGGTTGGTTATGATACGCCTAGTTAGGTTAGAATATGATAGCTTTGACTTTTGCGGTATACACGGCTATTCGGTGGATATCTGCGCTCTACTACGCTCTGGTGTACAATGTTTGGCTTTTGAGAGGACAGCAATAGTGGTCTCGGCACGTTAGGTTGTGTTCGGTTACGTTTGGTTATTTTATGTTAGCGTGTGTAAGGTGCGGATGGCTTTGCTTTTTCAGCTATACACTGTGATTCCATGGATATTCGCGCCCTACACTCCTCTAACATGGTTTGCATGGCGCAGGGATGCCAGCAATAGTGGTCACGGCACGTCAGGCTCTGTTAGATTACGCTTGCTTCTGTTAGGTTTGGTTAGGTTAGGAAGGAATAACTTTGACCTTTGTGCTATATACCGCAATTCGGTGGACTTCTGCGCTCAACTGTGATCTAATGTTCCCTGCTTTGCTCTGGCAATTTCAGAAATAGTGGCCGCGGCGCGTTAGGTTCAGATGTGTTACGTTTGGTTAGGTTAGGTGTGTTTGGATTTGGTGAGGATATCTTTGACCTTCGAGCTATGCAATGCCATCCATTGGACCAGGGCGCTCTTTTCTCCCCTAATATAACCTGCTTGGCGGCGGTGAGGCCAGGTATCGTGGGCTAGGCACGTTAGGTTGGGATTGGTTAAGCTTGATTAGGCTATGTTAGGTCAGATTAGGTTAGGACACCTCTAACTTTTTTGCTATACACTGCTGTTCGGACGATTTCAGCGTGCTACGTTGCTCTGTTGTACTCCGCTTAGCACTCGTGGGACCAGCAATAGCTTTCGTGGCACGAAAGTTTGGGTCACGTTACGTTTGCTTATGTTACGTTTGGTTAGGTTCGGACAGGATAGCTTTGCCTTTTGTGTGATACACTGTTATTCGGTAGATTTCTGCGCTCTACTATACTCTGCTCGACTCCCGGGTTGGTAGCAATAGTGCCCGTGGCACGTTTGGCTTAGTTAGATTTCGTTTCTCTAGGTTAGTTTAAATGATGCTTGATTAGGGTAACTTTGATTTCCGTGCTATGCACAGCAATTCGGTGGATTATTGCGATCCACTTTGCTCTACTCTAATTTGCTAGACGCCGGGGGGGGGGCAGCAATAGAGATCGCAGCACGTTAAGTTGAGTTCTCCTCGGTTAGGTTAGGTTGTTTGTTTGGCTTTAGTTTAGATATACTTTGACCTTCCTGCTGTACACTGCGACACTATTTATTTCTGCGCCCTACTCCCCTCTATACGTACTGCTCGCCTCTGCGGAGGACAGCAGTTGTGGTGGCGGAACGTCGGGCTTAGTTAGGTTACGTTTGGTTAGGTTATGTTACAATGTATTATGTTACGATAGCTTCGACTTTTGCGCTACACACTGCTATTCTATGAACTTCTGCGTTCTTCGATGCGTTACCACACATTGCCTTTCTATTTGGACGCCAGGAGTAATGCTATCTGCACGTTAGCTTGCGTTATGTTACATTTGCCTATGTTTGATTTTGGCTATGTTTGGTTAAAGCAGCTATGACCTTTGTGCTATACACTGATGACCTGCCGATTTCAGCGTTCTTCATTGCACTGCTATACTCTGGTTAGCTCTCGTGAGTCCAGAAATAGCGGTCGCGTTACGTAAGTTTGTGTTACGTTACGTCTGCTTATGTTACGTTTGGTCAGGTTGGGACATGATTTCCTTGACTTTCGTGCTACGCACTGCTATTCGGTGGATTTCTGCTCTCCACTCTGCTCTAGTGTTCTCCGCTATGGCCTGGGTTGGCCAGTAATTGTGTTCTTGGCAGATTAGGCTGGGTGAGGCTGCGCAGGGTTAGGTTGGATTTGGTTTGGTTAGGATAGTGTAGCTTTAACTTTCGTGCTATGCATTGCTTTACGGCTGATTTCTGCGCTCTACATTGCTCTACTAGCCTCTGCTTGTCTCTGGGGAAGCCAGCAATAGCGGTTGTGGCACGTTTGTTTGAGTCGGACTACGTGCGGTTAGGTCATGTTAGGTTAGCAATGGTTAACGTTGCTTCGACTTTCGTGCTATACACTGCTACTCGGTGGAATTCTACGCTCTACTGCGCTCTAATATGGTCTGCTAGGCTCTGGGGAGGCCAGCAATGGTGACCTTGGCACGTTAGGTTAGTTTAGGGTGCGTTTGTATATATTTCGTTTGGATAGGTTAGGATAGGGTAGCTTCTACTTTTGTGCTATGCACTGCTATTCAGTAGAATTGTACGCTCTGCTTTGCTCTAGTATACCCCCCTTGGCTCCGGGGCGAGCAATAGTGGTGTCGGCCCGATATGCTTAGCAGGCTACGTTTGGCTACATTACGTTAGATACGGTTTGGTATGGATAGATTTTACTTACGTGGTGTACACTGCCTTTCGGTGCATTTCGGCGCTCTACTGTGTCTGGTATGTTCTGCTTGACTCTTGGAAGGCCAGCAATAGTGGTGGCGGCACGTTAGGTTTAGCTACTCTACGTTTGGCTAGGTTCGGTTTGGTCTGGTTAGGAGAGGGTATCATTCACTTTTGCGCTATTAATTGCTATTTGGTGACCTTCGGCGCCCTACTGTGCCTTAAAATAGACCACTCGACCTTGGGGATGCCAGCATTAGTGGTCATGGAACGAAAGGTTGTGCTAGGCTACGTTTGGTTGGGTTCCGGTTGGTTATGTTAGGATAGGGTACCTTCGTCTTTTATGCCGTACAACGCTATTCGGAGGACTTCAGTGCTTTACATTGCTCTGCTGTACTCTGCTCGGCACCCGGGAGGCCAGTAAGTGGTCTCGGCCCGCCAGGTTGCGTTATGCTTCGTTAGGTGGGGTTATGATAGCTTGGGTCATGTACGTGTTGCTCTGACTTTCGTGGTATAGACTGCTTTTCGGTGGATTTCTGCGCTCCACAGTGCTCTAGTACATTCTTCTTATCTATGGGGATGCCAGCTGTATTGGCCACGACACGTTATTCTGGGCTATGTTGCTTCCTGTTATGTTACGTTTGGTTGGGTTAGGGGAGGATAGCTTTGACTTTTGTGCTACACACGGCTATTCAGTGGACTGCCGCTCTCTATATTGCTCTACTCTACTCTGCCAAACCCTGGTGAGGCCAGCAATAGTGGTCGCGGCACGTGACGTTGAGTTTGGCTACGCTTGGTTGGGTAATCTTAGTTTGGGTTGGGTTTGGATATCTTTGACTTTTCCGCTGTACACTGCGATTCTGTGAATTTGTGCGTGCTACTCTCGTTTAATATGTTCTGCTTTGTTCTGGGGAGGCCAACAATAGTGGTATCGGCACGTTTGGCTGAGTTCGGTTACGAATGGTAGCGTTACCATTGGTTAGGTTAGGATATGGTACCTGTGACTTTTGCGACACATACTTCATTTCGGAGTATTTCTCCGCATTACTGTGCTCCAATATGCTCCGCTTTTCTCTGGGGAGGCCAGAAATAGTGGCCGCGGCATGTCAGGCCGTGTTAGGTTACGTTTGGTATGTTTATGTTAGCATTGGTAAGGTTCAGATGGCTTCGATTTGTTTACTACACACTGCGATTCTATGGATTTCTGTGCCCTACCCTCCTCCAATTTGTTCTGCATGACCCAGGGAGGCCAGCAGTATTGCTCTCGGCACGTTAGGTTGAGTTAGGTTACGTTCGGTTATGATACGTTTGTCTAGGTTAGGATAGGATATATTTGACTTTTGAGCTATACACCGCATTTCGGTAGTTTTCTACGCTCTACATTGCTCTACTGTACTGTGCTCGACTCTGGGGATGCCAGTAATATTGGTCTCGTCGCGTTAGGTTGAATTAGCCTAAGTACGGTGTGGTTATGTTAGTTTGGGTTAGGTTTGGATTGATGTGACTTTCGTGGAATAGTCTGCTTTTCGGTGGACTTCTGCGCTTTGCTGTGCTCTAGTATGTACTGCTTTGCTCGGGGGATGCCAGCAACAGTGGTCTCGGCACGTTGGGTTGGGATGGGTAACGTTCGCTTCTGTTACGTTTGGCTAGCTTAGGATAGGGTAGCTTTGACTTTTATGCTATACACCGCTACTTCGTGGACTTCGGCGCTCTACATTGCTCTAATACGACCTTCTTGTCTCTCGGGGCCAGCGAGATTAATCTCGACACGTTAAGTTTAGCTATGTTTCGCTCGGCTTGTCCAGGTTAGGACAGGTTAAGTCAGGATTACTTTGACTTCTGTGCCGCAAACTGCAGTGCGGAGGATTACTGCTCTCTACTATGCTGTAGTATGTTCTGCTTGTCTCTGCGGATGGCGGCAATAGTTGTCTCGGCACGTAAGGTTGTGCTACATTACGTTTGATTTTGTCACGTTTGGTTAGGTTAGGATAGGGTAGCATTGACTTTCGTGCTATACGCAGTTATTCGGTGCATCGCTGCACTCCACTATGCTCCACCCTAACCTGCTGGGCCCTGAGGGGCCAGCAATATTGGTGCCACAAAGTTACGTTGAGTTTGGCTACAATCGGTTAGGCTACGGTAGTTCGCGTTAGGATTGGAAATTTTTCAATTTTCTGCTGTACACAGCGATCCGATAGATTTCAGCACCCTAACCTCCTCTAATAAGTTCTGCTTGGCTCTGTGGGGGACGGCAATATAGATGGCTGCACGTAAGGTTCAGCTTGGTTACGTTTGGTCGTGTTAGGCTATGCTGGGTTAGGCTGGGTTAGCTACGACTTTCGTGCTACGCACTGCAATTCTATGGATACCAGCGCCCTGTTGTGCGCTATCACACTCTGCTCGTCTCTGGGGTCGCCAGGAATAGCGGTCGCGGCAAGTTAGGTTGAGCTATGTTGCGCTTGATTACGTAAGGTTTGGCTATGTCAGGATTGGATAGCTTTGACTTTTGTGTGTGCGCTACTGTGATGTTGATTTCTGCGCTCTGCTGCGCCATAATATGCTCTGCTTTACTTTGGGGAGGCAGCAATAGTGATTTCGGCGGGTTAATTCTAGTGAGGTTGCGCTTGCTTATGTAACGACTGTTTAAGTTATGAAAGTATAGCTTTAGCTCATGTACTATTCACTGCCATTCATTGATCTTCTGAGCTCTACTGTGCTCTAATATGTTCTGCTTGTCCCTGGGGATGCCAGAAATAATGTTCGTAGCACGCTTGGTTGAGATATGTTACGTTTGGCTTAGGTAGGATAGGAATTGTTCGGTTAGGATAGCTTTGACTTTTGAGCTATACACTGATATTCGGTCGATAACAGCGCTCCGCATTGCTCTGCCATCATCTGCTTGTCTCTGGAGACGCCAGCAGTAGTGGTCGCGGCAAGCTTGTATGGGGTATGGTACGTTTCGCTAGGTTAGGTTAGGTTAGGTTTTGTCAGCCTGTCTCCGACTTTTGCGCTATACACTGTAATGCCGTCAATTTCTACGCACTGCTGTGCTCTAATATTCTCCGCGTGGCTCTGGGGTGGCCAGCAACTGTGGTCTCGGCACGTTATGTAGAGATATGTTACTCTTGGTTAGGTTTGATTAGTCTGGGATAGGTTAGGATAGCTTTGACAATTCTGCCATACATTGCCATTCTATTGAATTTTGCACTCTGCGCTCCTCTAATATGTTCTGCTTGGCGATGCGGAGGCCAGCAATGGTGGATACGGCTCGATAGGTTTTGTTAGTCTACGCTTGGATAGGATAGGATAGGCGATGTGTGGCACGGATATCCTTGATTTTTGCGATATACGGTGCTATTTGGTGGCTTTCTGCGCTCTACTCTGGTCTAGTATATTCTGCTTTTCTCTGGGGAGGGCTGCAATAGTGGTCTCGGCACGTTAGGTTATGTCATGTTACGTCTGCTTATATTACGCTTGGATAGGTTAGAATTGGATAAAGTACACTTTTGCGCTATACACTGGTATTCGAAGGATTTCTACGCTCTACATTGCTCTACTACACTCTGCGCGACTCACGGGCCACGAGCAATTGTTGCCGTGGCACGCTACGTTGAGTTCTACTACGATAGGTTATGTTATGTTAGTTCGGGTTAGGTTTGCATATCTTCGGATTTTCTGCTGCACACTGCGAACCGATGGATTTCTGCGCCCCACTCACCTCTAATATGATGTGCTTGGCTCTGTGCAGGCAAGCAATGGCGGCGGCGCGTAATGTCGAACTTTGTTACGTTTGGTTGTGTTAGGCTATGTTGGGTTATGCTGGGATATCTACGTCTTTTGTCATACGCACTGCAATTCTATCGACTCCTACGCCCTATAGTGCGCTATCACTCCCTGCTAGTCTCAGGGGATGCCAGGAATATCGGTGGCGGCACGTTAGGATGAGGTATGTTACGTTTGGCTAGGTAAGGTTTGGCTACATTAGTATGGGATAGCTTTGACTTATGTCTATGCGCTATTATGCAGTGGATTTCTGCGCTCTACTGCGCTCTAATATGTTCTGCTTGGCTTTGGGGGGGACAGCAGTAGAGGTCTCGGCACGTTAGGCTGTGGTACGGCGAATATGTTTATGTTACATTTGGTTAGGTTACGAGAGGACAGCTTTGACTTTTGTGCTGTGAACTTCTATTCTGTGGGTTTCTGCGCTCTACACTGCTCTATTATACTCTGCTCGTCCCTCGGGTGGCAAGCAATAGTGGTCGCGGCTCGTTAGGTTGAGTTCTTCTATATCAGGATAGGTTACTTTACCTTGGGTTAGGTTAGGACATCTTTGACATTTGTGCTATATACTGCAATACGTTGTATTACTGCGCTCTACTATGCTCTAGTATATTCTGCTTGGATCTGGAGGGGCAAGCAATAGTGGTATCGGCACGTTGGGCAGAGCACATCTACGTTCTCTAAAGTAACGTTTAATGATGTTTGATAGGGTAGCTACGACTATTGTGCTGTGCACTGCGATTCTATGGATTCCTACGCTCCACTCTGCATTAGTATGTTTTGCTTTGGACTGAGGAGGGCAGCAATGGTGGTCACGGCCCGTTAGGTTGAGTCATTCTACGCTTGGTTAGGATAGGTTAGGCTTGATTAGGTCAGGGTATCTTTGACTTTTGTGCTATACGTTCCTATTTGGTGGCTTTCTGCGCTCCCATCTGCAGCACAAAACTCTGCTCGACTCTGACGCTGCCAGCAATGGAGGTCAAGGGACTATAGGTTTTGTTATGCTGCGCTTCTTAATGTTACGATTGGTTAGGGTAGGTAAGGGAAGCTTTGACTTTTGTGCTATATACCGCTATTTGGAGGGTATCTACGCTATACATTGCTCTACCGTACACTTTTCGACTCTTGAGAGGCCAGTAATAGCGGTCTCGGTACGATAGTTATAGTTAGAATACGTTTGGTTGGTTGCGTTTGATTGTGTTAGTTTTGGATAGCTTTGACTATTATTCCACACACTACAATGTGGTGGATTACTGCACTCGACTGTGCCCTAGAATATTCTGCTTGGCTCTGGAACGCCAGCAAGTGTGGTCTCAGCACGCTAGGTTGAGATAGGGTACGGTCGGTTTGGTTAGGTTGGGTTTTGTTTGTTTAGGGTAGCTCTGCCTTTTGTGCTATACACAGTTATTCGATGGATTCCTCCGCTCTACTGTGCCCTAATATGCTCTGCTTTACTCTGGCTAGTCCAAGAATGGTAGCCGCGGCATGTTAGGTTGAGTTAGGTTGCGTTTGGTTAGGTTAGGTTAGGCCAAGTTTGGGTAGAACGGCTCTTACTTTTGTCCTATGCACCGAAATTCGGTGGATCTCTGCGCTCTACTATGCTCTTGTATGTTCTGCTTGCCTCTGGGGCGGGCAGCAGTGTTGGACTCGGCACGATAGTTTGAGTTAGATTACGTTTGGTTATGTCACGCTTTGTTAGGTTAGGATACGAAAGTTTTGACCTTTGCGCTATACGCTGTTATTCGGTGGCCTTTTGCTCTCCACTCTGTTCTAATGTGCTTTGCTTGGATCTGGGGTGGCCAACAATACTGGTCTTGGCACGTTAGGTTGAGCTACTCTACGTTCGATTGAGTTATGTTAGTTACGGTTAGGTTCGGATAGCTTTGACTATCTTGTAGTACACGGATATGCGGTTGATTTCTGGTATCTACTGTGCTGTAATATGTTCTGCTTCGCTCTGGGGTGGCCAGCAGTAGTGCTCTCGGCAAGTTATGCTGAGATAGGTTACGCCTGTTTACGTTACGTTTGGTTAGGTTAGGATAGGATAGCTGGGACTATTGTCCTAGATACTGCTATTCCGTGGATTTCTACGCCCTACATTGCACTAATATGCTCTGCTCTACTCTGGGGAATCCAGCAATAGTATTCTCTGCACGTTATGTTTAGTTAGGCTGCGTTAGGTTAGGTTAGATTAGGACAGGTCAGGTTAAGATACATTTGACTCTTGTGCTACACACTGCAATGCGGTTGATTACTGCGATCAACTGCGCTTTAGCATATTCTGCTTGGCTCTGTGGATGCAAGCAGTAGTGGCCTCGACGCGTTACTATGTGTTAAGCAACGCTCGGTTATGCTACGTTTGGTTAGGTTAGGACTGGGTAGCTTAGACTCTTGTGCTATACACTGCAATTCGGTGGATTTCTGCACTCTGCGTTGCCCTACTATACTCTCCTCGGTACTGGAGAGGCCAGCAATGGTGGTCTCTACACGCAAGGTAGAGTTAGGTTACGCTCGGCTAGGCTGGGTTAGTATAAATTTGGTTAGGGTGGCTTTGACTTTCGTGCTATACACTGTTGTTCGGTAGATACCTGTACACTGTATAGCACCACTAGCATATGCTTGGCCATGTGGTACACAAGCAACAGCGGACGTGGCAAGTTCTGTTGGGTTACGTTACGTTGGTCGCGACGGCTTTGACTTTTGTGCTACACACGGCTATTCGTTTGATATTTGCGCTCTACTTTGCTCTACTGTCATCTGCTTGCCTCTGGGGAGGCCAGCAATGGTGGTCCTTGCACGATTGGTTGAGTTACGTTACGATTTGTTAGCTCTGGTTAGGCTATGTTTGGTCAGTATGGCTTTGACTTTTGTGCTATACACTGCTCTTCCGTGAACTTCTGCGCCCTACAGTGCTCTAATCTGTGCTGCTTCTCCTGGGGGGGGGGGCAGCGATAAAGGTCTCGTCTAGTTGGTTTTAGCTATTCTACGTTTGAATATGTCAGGATGTGTCTGGCTAATTTAGAATATCTTCGACTATTGTGCAATGCGTTGCTATTTGGTGGCTTTCTGTGTTCTACCTTGCTATACTAAACTCTGCTCATCTCTGGGGAGGCAAGCAATGGTGGTCATGGCACGATAGGTTTTGGTATGCCGGGTTCGTTAATGTTACGTTTGGATAGGTTAGGAGAGGATAGCTTCGACTTTTGCGCTATACACTACTATTCGGTGGATATTTGTGTTCTATTGTGCTCTAATATTCTCTGCTTGGCGCTGCGGTTCCAGGAATATCGGCCTCGGCTGGTTAGATTGTGTTAGGCTGCATTTGGTTGGGATAAGTTTGGATAGGTCAGGACACGATAGCTGCGTCCTTTGCACTGTAGGCAGATATTCGGTTGATTTCTGCGCTCTGCTGTGATTTAATATTCGCTGCTTAGCTCTGGGATATCCAGAAATGGTGGTAGCGGTGCGTCAGGATGTGTTATTTTACCTTTGGTTAAGTTATGATCGTTTGCGTTAGGTTAGGATATTTCTGACTCCAGTGCTAAGACTGCCGTTATGAGGTCGTCTGCGCTATACTTCCCCCCCCCCCAATATGCCCTGCATGGCGATGCGAAGTCCAGCAATACTTACGTAGGCACGATAGGTTGGTACTGGTTACGATTGGTTATGTTAGGTTAGGACAGGTTATGTTAGGATATCTTCTACTTAACTGTTTTACGCTTCAATGCACCGTATTTCCGCTCTCCTATGCGCTCTAGTATACTCTGCTTGGCTATGTGGAGCTCATTAACAGTGGTTTATGCACGTTAGTTTGGGTTTGGTTACGGTCTGTTATGCTATGTTAGGCTAGGTTAGGTGAGGATAGCTCTGAGTTTTGTGCCATGCACTGCCATTCGGTGGATTTCGACGCTCTACTGTGATCTGCTATATTCAGCTTGCCTCTGGGAAATACAGCAATAGTGGTCTTGTCACTTTATTCTCAGTTAGGCGCGTTTGCTTGGGCAAGGTTTTGTTAGGCTAGGTTACGACGTCTTCCACTTATGTGCTGAAGACTGAAACGCCGCGGATGCCTATAATCCCCTGTGCAGCAGTATATACCGCTTGGCTCTGGGGAGGTCAGCATTAGTGGTGACGGGTGGTTAGATGGAGTCAGGCTACGTTCGGTTAAGCCGTGTTTGGTTAGGGTAGGACGGGACTGCGTTGCTTTTTGTGCTATACGCTGCTATTCGGTGGATTCCTGCGCTCTACTGTAATCCAATATGCTCTGCTTTGCTCTGAGGTGGCCAGAAGCAATGACCGCAGCGGTTTAGGTAGAGTTATGTTACGTTAGGTTAGGTTAGACTTCTTTGAGTTAGGATAGGATATCTTTGACTTTTGTCCTCTACAATGTGTTCCGGTCGATTTCTGTGCCCTACTGGTCTCTAGTATGCTCTGCTTGGATGTGGGGAGGCAATTAATGGTGGTCTCGCAGTGCTGGGTTGAGATACGCTACGTTTGTGTAGGTTATGTTAGCTAGGGTCAGGAATGGATTGCTTCGATATTTCTGCTATAGACTGCGATTCTATTGATTCCTACCCACCACTCACCTCTAATATGTTCTGCTTAGCTCCTTGGAGGCCAGCAATACTAGCCACGGCACGTCACTCTGGGTTAGATTACGTTTGGTCGGGTTAGATTGCATTGGGTTAGGTCAGGGTAGCTTTGACTTTTGCGCTCAACACAGCTATCCCATGGAATTCTGCGCTCTATTGTGCCCCACCATATTCTGCTTGCATCTGGGGACGCCAGCAATAGTCGTCGCGGCACGTAACGTTGTGCTATGTTAGGTTTGGTAAGGTTTCGTTAGGATAGGTTTGTGCACGTTATCCTGCACTTTTGTGCAACACACTGCACTTGGGCGGATTTCTACTATCCAAATTGCTCCACCCTAATCCGCTCGACTCTGGGGTGGCCAGAAATCGTGGTCTCGTCACGTTAGGTTGAGTAATTCTACGTTTGGTTATGTTATGTTTGTTTGTATTCGGTACGGGTAGCTTTGACTTTCGTTGCATACACTGTTATTCTAGGCACTTCTCCTCTCTTATGTGCTTTACTGTATTCTGCTTTGCCTTGGGGCGTTAAAAAGTAGTGGTCGCGGTTCTTTATGTTGAGTTAGGCTACGTTTGGTTACGGTAAGGTTTGGATTCCTCTGACTTTCGTGGTATAGACTGTTGTTCGGCGGATTCCTGCGCTCTAATGTGCTCTAGTATATTTGGCTTGGTTGTGGGGTTGCTAGCAATGGAGGTCTCCGGTTGATAGGTTTAGTTACTCTACATTTGGATAGGTTAGCCTTGGTCTGGTTAGGTTGGGTTATCTTGGACCTTTTTTGCTATTCATTGCCGTCTGGTGGCTTTCGGCGCTCTACTTGCCTCTACTGTACTCTGCTCCACCCTCGGGAAGCGAGCAATAGTGGACTCGGCACGTTAGGTTTATTTAGTATACGTTTGGTTGGGTTAAAATGGGTCAGGCTGGGTAAGGATGTCTCTGACTTTTGAGACGTACAGGGTTATTTGGTGGCCTTCTGCGATATAGCATGCTCTAGTATTTTCTGCTTGCCCTTATGGAGGCCAACGTTTATGCTCTTGGCACGTCAGTATATGTTAGGTTTCGTTCGCTTGTATTGCGTTTGAATATGTTAGGACGGATTATAGATGACTTGCATGCTGTACATTGCTGCTCGATGGATTTCTTGGCTCTACATAGTTTTTCTGTACTTTGCTCGTCTCAGCGGAGGCCAGCAATTGTGGTCTCGGCACGTTAGGTTGAGTTAGGCTACGGTCGGCTCGGTTTGGATAGCATACGTTTGGTCAGGAGGTCTTTGCCTTTTCTGATATAAACTGCAATTCGGTGGATTCCTTCGCTCCGCTGTGCTCTGTTATATTCCGCTTTGCTCTGCGGAGGCCAGCAATATTGATCTAGGCGCGCTAGGTTGAGTTAGGTTGCGTTCGGTTATGTTAGGTTTGTCTGGGTTAGGTTAGGATACATTTGACTTTTCAGCTGTTCACTGCCATTCTATGGACTTATGCGCTCTACGATCATCTAATATGTTCTTCTTGGCTCTGCTGAGGCCAGCAATGGCGGCTTCGTCGCTTTAGGTCTGGTTAGATTACATTTGGCTTGGCTAGGTTAGGTTTGGTTAGGTTGGGATAGCTTTGATTTTTCTGCTTTATATTGCGATTCCATGAATTTCTGTGCTCTATTCTTCTCTAATGTGTTTCACGCGGATGTTTAGGTGCCAGCAATAGCTTCCGCCGCACGTTAGATGGAGTCACGTTACGTTCGGTTATGTTGCGACTGGTTAAGTTAGGATAGGATAGCCTTGGGCTTTGTGCTAAACACAGCTATTAGGTGCATTTCTGCGCTATCCTGTGCTCCAGTATGTTCTACTCGGCGCTGGGGAGGCCAGCCGTAGTGAGATCGGCACGTTGGCTTTAGTTCTGTTACGATCGGTTATGTTACTTTTGGCAACGTTATGGCAGGGTTGCTTTGACTTTTGTTCTATACTCTGTTGTTCGGTGGACTTCTGCGCCCTACTGCGATCTAGTATGTCCTGCTTGGAAATGGGGAATCCAGGAATGGTACTCTCGCAACGTTACGTTGAGCTGCGCTACGTTTTGTTGGTTTAGGTTAGTTCATGTAGGCATGGGTTGTCCTTGACTCACTTGCTACGCACTGCAATACGGCGTGTTTCTGCTCTCTACCGTTCCCCAGTATGTTCTGCTTGTCTCTGGGGAGGCCAGCAGTAGTGTCCTAGGTGCGTTAGTTTTAGTTCGGTTACGTTCGATTATGTTACGCTTGGTTAGGTTAGGATAGGGTAGCTTTGACTTCTGTGTCATACGCTTTTAATCTGTGGACCTCTGCGTAGTCAAACATACGCTAACTCAACACTTCGTGCCGCGACCACTATTGCTGGTCTCCCGAAGGGAAAGCAGAACATAGTAGAGCTCAGTAGAGCGTAGAAATCCACCGAAATCAATGTGTACCTCGAAAGTCATGTCTACCCAAGCCTAACCCAAACTAGTGTAACGTAACCAAACGGAGCCTAGTTCAACATAACCGCCCGAGACCACAATTAATGGCCCTCCCGGAGTCGAGCAGAGTACAGTAGAGCGACGTAGGGT
This sequence comes from Eufriesea mexicana, assembly GCF_001483705.2. Lineage (NCBI taxonomy): Eukaryota > Metazoa > Arthropoda > Insecta > Hymenoptera > Apidae > Eufriesea > Eufriesea mexicana. The sequence goes on along the minus strand of NW_016908777.1, from coordinate 88,212 downwards.
GCAGAAATCCACCGAATACCAGTGTATAGCACAAAGGTCCAATCTAGCCTCCCCTTGCCTATCCAAACGTAATATAACGAAACGTATCCTAACTCAGACAAGCGTACCGAGACCGATACTGCTGTCCGTCCCGTAGCCAACCAGAATATGCTAGAGCACAGTAGAGCGCAGAAAACCGCCGAAAGCAGAGTATAGCACAGAAGTCAAAGCTATTCCGTCCTAATGTAGTCAATCGTAGCATTGGCATACGTCACGTAACAAAAACTGACGTGCCACGACTGCTATTGCGGGCCTCACGTGAGCTAAGCAGAGTGCAGCACAGCAATGTAGAGCGCTGCAGTCTTCCGGATAGCCGAGTACAGCAAAAGAGTCAAAGCTCTTTTAACAAAACATAACCAAACCTAACATTACCGAACGCAACATAACTCAACCATACGTGCCACAGAGGCAAGCATTGAAGTGCGATAGCGCACTGAAGTGCGCAGATGTCCATAGAATAGCAGTGTGTATCACAAAGGTCGAAGTTATCCTAACCTAACACATCGTAGCCTAACGTAGTCTAACCCAACCTTACGAGCCGCGACCACTATTGCTGGACACCCTGAGCCAAGCATAGCATATTAGGACAATGTAGAGCGCAGGAATCCACCGATTATCGGAGCATAGCACAAAAGTCAAGGCTATCCTACCCTAATCTAACCAAACATTTCATAACGATAGGTAATCAACCTCAACCTAACGCGCCGAAGCCACTATATTACCTGCCTCCGCAGATCCAACCAGAAAATACTAGAACACAGTAGACCGCAGAATACCTCCCCAAAACAGTGTATACCACGTAAGTCAATGGTATCCAGACCTAAAACAAACTAACATAACCAAACCAAATGTAGCCTAACTCAACCTAACGTGCCGATACCACTATTACTGGCTTCCCCATACACGAGTAGAGTGTAGTAGAGCAGCGCAGAGAACAGAAATCCGCCGGATTTCTGTGCATATCGCAAAAGTCAATGCTATCCCCTACTAAACAATCCAAACGAAACATAGCTGACGTAGCTTCATTTATCATATAGCGGTGCTAAACACAGCTATTAGGTGCATTTCTGCGCTATCCTGTGCTCCAGTATGTTCTACTCGGCGCTGGGGAGGCCAGCCGTAGTGACATCGGCACGTTGGCTTTAGTTCTGTTACGATCGGTTATGTTACTTTTGGCAACGTTATGGCAGGGTTGCTTTGACTTTTGTTCTATACTCTGTTGTTCGGTGGACTTCTGCGCCCTACTGCGATCTAGTATGTCCTGCTTGGAAATGGGGAATCCAGGAATGGTACTCTCGCAACGTTACGTTGAGCTGCGCTACGTTTTGTTGGTTTAGGTTAGTTCATGTAGGCATGGGTTGTCCTTGACTCACTTGCTACGCACTGCAATACGGCGTGTTTCTGCTCTCTACCGTTCCCCAGTATGTTCTGCTTGTCTCTGGGGAGGCCAGCAGTAGTGTCCTAGGTGCGTTAGTTTTAGTTCGGTTACGTTCGATTATGTTACGCTTGGTTAGGTTAGGATAGGGTAGCTTTGACTTCTGTGTCATACGCTTTTAATCTGTGGACCTCTGCGTAGTCAAACATACGCTAACTCAACACTTCGTGCCGCGACCACTATTGCTGGTCTCCCGAAGGGAAAGCAGAACATAGTAGAGCTCAGTAGAGCGTAGAAATCCACCGAAATCAATGTGTACCTCGAAAGTCATGTCTACCCAAGCCTAACCCAAACTAGTGTAACGTAACCAAACGGAGCCTAGTTCAACATAACCGCCCGAGACCACAATTAATGGCCCTCCCGGAGTCGAGCAGAGTACAGTAGAGCGACGTAGGGTGCAGAAATCCACCGAATACCAGTGTATAGCACAAAGGTCCAATCTAGCCTCCCCTTGCCTATCCAAACGTAATATAACGAAACGTATCCTAACTCAGACAAGCGTACCGAGACCGATACTGCTGTCCGTCCCGTAGCCAACCAGAATATGCTAGAGCACAGTAGAGCGCAGAAAACCGCCGAAAGCAGAGTATAGCACAGAAGTCAAAGCTATTCCGTCCTAATGTAGTCAATCGTAGCATTGGCATACGTCACGTAACAAAAACTGACGTGCCACGACTGCTATTGCGGGCCTCACGTGAGCTAAGCAGAGTGCAGCACAGCAATGTAGAGCGCTGCAGTCTTCCGGATAGCCGAGTACAGCAAAAGAGTCAAAGCTCTTTTAACAAAACATAACCAAACCTAACATTACCGAACGCAACATAACTCAACCATACGTGCCACAGAGGCAAGCATTGAAGTGCGATAGCGCACTGAAGTGCGCAGATGTCCATAGAATAGCAGTGTGTATCACAAAGGTCGAAGTTATCCTAACCTAACACATCGTAGCCTAACGTAGTCTAACCCAACCTTACGAGCCGCGACCACTATTGCTGGACACCCTGAGCCAAGCATAGCATATTAGGACAATGTAGAGCGCAGGAATCCACCGATTATCGGAGCATAGCACAAAAGTCAAGGCTATCCTACCCTAATCTAACCAAACATTTCATAACGATAGGTAATCAACCTCAACCTAACGCGCCGAAGCCACTATATTACCTGCCTCCGCAGATCCAACCAGAAAATACTAGAACACAGTAGACCGCAGAATACCTCCCCAAAACAGTGTATACCACGTAAGTCAATGGTATCCAGACCTAAAACAAACTAACATAACCAAACCAAATGTAGCCTAACTCAACCTAACGTGCCGATACCACTATTACTGGCTTCCCCATACACGAGTAGAGTGTAGTAGAGCAGCGCAGAGAACAGAAATCCGCCGGATTTCTGTGCATATCGCAAAAGTCAATGCTATCCCCTACTAAACAATCCAAACGAAACATAGCTGACGTAGCTTCATTTATCATATAGCGGCAGGGCCGCTGTTACTGGCCTCCCCAGAGACGAGCAAAGCATATTGGGGCACAGTAGAGCGCAAAATTCCACCGAATAGCTACGTATAGCAGAAAAATCAATGCTGCCCCATCCTAACAAAGCCAAAGCTAACCTAACCATACGCAGCATATCTCAGCCTAGATTGACGGGACTTCAACTTCTGGCATGCACAGGAACAAGCAGAGAACATTAGAACACAGTAGAGCACCGAAATCCAACGAACAGCAGTGTCAAGCACAAAAGTCAAGGTGAGACAAACCAAACCTAACCAAACCTAGCTAAGCCAAGCGTAACATAACCCAAGCTAGCGTACCGAGACCGCAATTGTTGCCCTCCCGAGAGTCGAGCAGAGTATAGTAGGGCAATCTAGATCGCAGAAATCAACCGAATAGCAGTGTATATCACAAAAGTCTAAGTTAACCTATCCTAACCTAACGAAACGTAACATAAGCACACGCCACCCAGCTCAGACAAACGTGCAGAGTCCAATACGGCTATGCTCCCCATAGCCAAGCAGAATATACTAGAGCACAGTAGAGCGCAGAAGTCCACCGAATAGTAGTGTATGGCACAAAAGTCAAGGCTATACTCTCCTAACCAGGACAAACGTAACATAGCCAAACGTAACGTCACAAAACCTGTAGTGTCACGACAAACTGAGCTGGCCTCACGAGAGCCAAGCGGAGTACAACAGAGCAATGTAGGACGCTGATGTCATCCGAGTCGCAGCGTGTAGCACATGGGCCAAAACTATCCCAACCATACCTGACCAAACCTATCCTAAACAAGCTGAAGATAACTTAACCTAACTTGACGCGACCGCTATTCCTGGCGTCCCCAGGCACAAGCAGATTGCGATAGCGCAGAGTACAGTGCGCAGGTCCATATAACAGCCGTGTGTAGAACAAGAGTCAAAGATATCGTAACCTAAACCAACGTAACCTAACCTAACCGAACGTATTCTAACACAACCTAACGTGCTGCGACCACTGTTGCTGCCCTCCCGAGAGTCGAGCATAGTTTAGCAGAACAATGTAGAGCGCAGATATCCACCGAATAGCGGAGAACAGTACAAAAGTATAAGCTATGCTCTCCTACCCTAGCCAATCGTAACATAACCAAATGCAGGCTAACCCAGTGTTACGTGCCGAGAGCACTACTGCTGGCATCCCTGTAGCCAAGCAGAACATATTAGAGGAGAGCAGAGCGCAGAAGTCCATAGAACGGCAATGCATAGCATAAAAGTGAAAGATAGCCTAACCTAGCCCATACTAACGTAACCTGGCCAAACCAGGCGTAACGTAACTCAACCGAAAGTGCCGCGGCCACTATTTCTGGCTTCCATAGGACGAAGCAGACCACAATAGAGCACTCAAGAGCGCCGAAATGTCAACCGCATAGCAGTGTACGTTAGGAAAGTGAAAGCTGTCCAATCCTGTCGTGACCATACGTAACGCAACCAAACGTAGCCTATCTCATCCTGTCCTGCCATGACCGCTAATGCTGCCCTCCACAGAGCCGAATAGAACACATTAGACGGGAGTAGTGCGGAGAAATCCATAGAATCACAGTGCACATCGCAATAGTCGAAGTCACCCTATCCTGACATAACCATACGTAACTCAACCGAACGTAGCTTAACTCAACCTAACATTCGGAGACCACTATTGCAAGCGTCCCTAGAGCCAAGCAGAGCATGTTAGGGCTAACGTGCAGAGGCCACTATCACTGGCCTCCCAGAGCCAAGCAGAACGTACTGGAGCACAGTGGTGGGCAGAAATGCACCGAACTGCAGTTTATACCACGAAAGGCAAAGCCATCCGAACCTAACCCAAGCAAGCGTAATATAACCGAACGTAGCATAACTTTACCTAGTGTTCCGAGACCACAATTACTGGCTTCTCCAGAGCCGCGCAGAGTATACTAGAGCCAAGTAGATCGCACAATTCCACCAATTAGCAATGTATAGCACAGACGCCAAAGATACTCTACCCGAACCACGCTCAGCCTAACCTAACCAAAAGAAACGTACCTGAACCTACCGTGCCACGAACGCCATTGCTGGACGCCCCAGGATCGAGCAGGGTATAGTAGAGCAACGAAGAGGGCAGAAATCCACCGAACAGCATTGTATAGCACGAAAGTCGAAGCTATACCAACCAAACTGGGCCTACCCTAGCATAACCAAACGTGACCTAGCTCATCCTGACAAGCCACGGCCACCATTGCTGACCTCCACAGATCCAAGCAGCTGATATTAGAACACCGCAGAGCGCAGGAATCCGCGCACAGCTGTTTATAGCACAATCGTCTATACTATTCTAACCTAACCACACTAAACGTAACAGAACCAAACGCAGTATAACGCAGCCGAACGCGCGGAGATCACTATTGTTGGCCTCCCCAGAGCCAACCGAAACAAACTAGAGCACAGTAGAATGCAGATGTCCATCGAATAGCAATATATAGCACAACAGTCTAGACTACCGTATCCCAACCTAGGCAAGCGTAACATAACCGAACGCAACCTATCTGAAACTATCGTGCTGTGGACACTATTGCTGGCCTCCACAGAGCCAAGCAGAATATACTAGAGCACAGTAGAGCGCACAAATCCACCGCATTGCAGGGTATTTCGCAAGATTCAAAGACATCATAACCTAACCTGACCTAACCTAACCAAATCAAACGTAGCATAACACAACATAACGTGAGACGGCCGATATTGATGGCCTTCGTAGAGAAAAGCAGAACATGTTAGAGCACATTAAAGCGCAGAAGTCCACCGATAAGCAGTGTATAGCACGAAGGTCAGAATAGCATATCCTAACACAGTCGAACGTAACATAACCGAACGTAACCTGACTCAACCTAAGAGGACGATACCACAATTGCAGGCCTCCACAGAGGCAAGCAGAGCCCACTTGAACACAGTATTGCGCTGAAATACATTGCATAGCAGCAAACAGCACAATAGTCGAAGATGCCCTAATCTAACCTGACCAAGCCTAACGTAACCAAACGTTACCCCAACCTAACCAGCCGAGGTCACTATCGCTGTCCTTTCCAGAGTAGAGCAGAAAATAATAGATCACATTCGAGCGCAGACGTCCACGGATAACTGTGCGTTGTACTAAAGTCTGAACCATCATATCCTAACCACGCCAAGCGTAACATAACCGAGAGTAGCGTAGCACAGCCCAACGCGCCGAGTACAGTTTCTGGCCACAACAGAGCCAACCAGAACAAACTAGAACACACTGGAACCCAGAGGTCCACCTAATAACAGGGCACAGCACGAAAGTCAAAGCTATCCTGACCAAACATACCCGAACCTAACCTAACCACGTGTGAACTAACTCAACCTATCGTGACCCAGCCGATACTGCTCGCCTCCATTCTGCTCGCCACCATAGAGACGGGCAGAGTATATTAAAACACATTAGAACGCAGAACTCCACATAATGGCAGTATGGAGCACAAAAGCCAAAGATATCCTAACCTAACCTACCCAAACGTAGTCTAACTCAACGTAACCTGCCGCGACCGTTATTGCTCGCCTCCAAGGAGTCGAGCAGAGTATTGTACAGCAATCTGGAACGCAGAAATCAACCGACTAGCAGTGTTTAGCACAAAAGTCCTATCAAACCAAACCAAACCTTCCTTACCTATCCTAGCGAAAAGAAACGTAACTGTAACTATCGTGTCGAGACCACTATCACTGGCGACCCAAGAGCCAAGCAGATCATATCAGAGGAAGGTAGAGCACAGACAATACGCCAAGTAGCAGTGTATAGCACAAGTGTCAGAGTAGCCTGTCCCAACCTACCCAAACGTAACGCGCTCAAACAGAGTATAGCACATTCTAACAGGAAGCCACCGCTATTGCTGGTCTCGACAGTGTCAAGCAGACCGTACTGGAGCACAATAGAACGCAGAAATCCAACTCATTGCAGTGAATGGCACAAAAGCAGTAGATGCCCAAGCATAGCCAGACCTAACCTAACCAAACCAAGCGTAGCATAGCTACAGGCAATGTGCCGCGACCACAGCTCCTGGCCCCCCAGAGCCAAGCAAAATGTAGTAGAGCACAGTAGATAACAGGAATCCAACGTATAACAGTGTACAGTAAGAAAGTCAGAGCTACTCTGACCAAACTTAACCTAACCTAACCGAACGTGACATAACTCAACCTAACGTGCCGCGACCACTTTTGCTCGCCTCCCCAGTGTCGAGCAGAGTATAGTGGAGCAATGTACAGCGCAGGATTTCAAGAAATAGCAGCGTATAGCATAAACGTCGAAAAAATCCTAACTGAAGCTTCCCAACTTATCCTAACGAGACGCAACCTAACTCAACCCAACGTGTTGGGACAACTATTACTGGACACCCCGGAGCCGAGCAGAAGACATTAGAGCACATTAGAGCGCGGAAATCCAGGGAAAGCTGTGTATAGCACAAAAGACGCAGTAGCCTCTACTAACCTAGCCAAACGTAACATACACAAACGTGTCCTAAATGAACCTAACATGACGAGACAACTATTGCCGGCCTCCACAGAGACTAGCAGGATGTACTAGAGCACAGTAGTGCGCCGAAGTCCACCACATTGCTGTGAACAGCTGAAAAGCCGTTGATTGAGGTCACTATCGCTGTCCTTTCCAGAGTAGAGCAGAAAATAATAGATCACATTCGAGCGCAGACGTCCACGGATAACTGTGCGTTGTACTAAAGTCTGAACCATCATATCCTAACCACGCCAAGCGTAACATAACCGAGAGTAGCGTAGCACAGCCCAACGCGCCGAGTACAGTTTCTGGCCACAACAGAGCCAACCAGAACAAACTAGAACACACTGGAACCCAGAGGTCCACCTAATAACAGGGCACAGCACGAAAGTCAAAGCTATCCTGACCAAACATACCCGAACCTAACCTAACCACGTGTGAACTAACTCAACCTATCGTGACGCAGCCGATACTGCTCGCCACCATAGAGACGGGCAGAGTATATTAAAACACATTAGAACGCAGAACTCCACATAATGGCAGTATGGAGCACAAAAGCCAAAGATATCCTAACCTAACCTACCCAAACGTAGTCTAACTCAACGTAACCTGCCGCGACCGTTATTGCTCGCCTCCAAGGAGTCGAGCAGAGTATTGTACAGCAATCTGGAACGCAGAAATCAACCGACTAGCAGTGTTTAGCACAAAAGTCCTATCAAACCAAACCAAACCTTCCTTACCTATCCTAGCGAAAAGAAACGTAACTGTAACTATCGTGTCGAGACCACTATCACTGGCGACCCAAGAGCCAAGCAGATCATATCAGAGGAAGGTAGAGCACAGACAATACGCCAAGTAGCAGTGTATAGCACAAGTGTCAGAGTAGCCTGTCCCAACCTACCCAAACGTAACGCGCTCAAACAGAGTATAGCACATTCTAACAGGAAGCCACCGCTATTGCTGGTCTCGACAGTGTCAAGCAGACCGTACTGGAGCACAATAGAACGCAGAAATCCAACTCATTGCAGTGAATGGCACAAAAGCAGTAGATGCCCAAGCATAGCCAGACCTAACCTAACCAAACCAAGCGTAGCATAGCTACAGGCAATGTGCCGCGACCACAGCTCCTGGCCCCCCAGAGCCAAGCAAAATGTAGTAGAGCACAGTAGATAACAGGAATGCAACGTATAACAGTGTATAGTAAGAAAGTCAGAGCTACTCTGACCAAACTTAACCTAACCTAACCGAACGTGACATAACTCAACCTAACGTGCCGCGACCACTTTTGCTCGACTCCCCAGTGTCGAGCAGAGTATAGTGGAGCAATGTACAGCGCAGGATTTCAAGAAATAGCAGCGTATAGCATAAACGTCGAAAAAATCCTAACTGAAGCTTCCCAACTTATCCTAACGAGACGCAACCTAACTCAACCCAACGTGTTGGGACAACTATTACTGGACACCCCGGAGCCGAGCAGAAGACATTAGAGCACATTAGAGCGCGGAAATCCAGGGAAAGCTGTGTATAGCACAAAAGACGCAGTAGCCTCTACTAACCTAGCCAAACGTAACATACACAAACGTGTCCTAAATGAACCTAACATGACGAGACAACTATTGCCGGCCTCCACAGAGACTAGCAGGATGTACTAGAGCACAGTAGTGCGCCGAAGTCCACCACATTGCTGTGAACAGCTGAAAAGCCGTTGATATCCTAACCTAACCAGGCCGAACCAAACCTACCAAAACGTAGCATAGTTCAACATGAGGTGCCACGACCACTACTCCTGGCCTCCCCAGAGCAAAGCAGAATGCCGTTGAGCGCAGTAGCTCACAGAAATACACCGAAGAAGAGTGTACAGCACTAAGGTCAGAGTTATTCCAACAATACTTAGCCAAACGTAACCTAACCAAGCGTAACAAAATCAAAACTAAGGTGCCGTGACCGCTATTGCTAGCCTCGCCAGAGCCGAGCAGAGTGTAGTAGAGCAGAGTAGACACAGGAGCCCACCAGATAATAGCGTGTAGCACGAAAGCCGGAGCCATCCTAAGCAATCGTAGCCCAACGTAACCTAATCTAACGTAGCATATTATAACATAACGTGCCCAGACGACTATTGTTGGCCTCCACAGGACCATGCGGAGTACTGTAGAGCACAGTAGATCACATAGATACACAGAATAACAATATACAGCGCGAAAGTCAAAGCTATCCTAGCCAAACTTAAACCTAACCTAACCTAACCAAACGTAACCTGACAGAGACTAACGCGCCGCGATCGTTATTTCTCGCTTCCCCAGAGTCGAGCAGATTGTAGTAGCGCAATGTAGATCTCAGGAATACAATGAATAGCAGTGTATGCAACAAAAGTCGTAGACACCATAACCTAACCTGGCCTAACCTAACCTTACCAAACGTAGCATAGCCGCGACCACTGCTCCTCTCCGCCCCATAGCCTACCTGGATGTAGTATATCACAGTAAGTCACAGAATCCCACCGAAATATAGGGTTTAGAGCCAAAGTTAAAGCTTCCGTGACCTAACACAGCCTCATCTAACGTAACGAAACGTAACATAACCCAACATAACGTTCCACGAACGCCATTGCTCGCCCTCCCTGATTCGAGCAGAGTATAGTAGAACAACATTGAGCGCAGAGATCTACCGAACAGCTGCGTATAGCGCAAATGCCGGGAGCACTCTGGCCAAACAGGGCATAACCTAACCTAACCGAACGTAGCATAACTGAACGTAAAGTGCGGCGGCAGCCATTGTTGGCCTTTGTAGAGCCAAGTATAGCACATTAGAGAACATTAGAGCGCAGACATCCACCGAGCAGCAGTGTACAGCGCAAAAGTCACAGAAATCCTAACTAAGCCTTCCTAACCTGCCATAACGAAACGCAATATAACTCCGCATAACGTGCAGAGACCACTACTACTGGCCGCAACAGAGACATGCAGAACATACGAGAACGCAGTAGAGAGCAGGAATCCACCGAATATCGGTGAATTGCGCAAAAGTCTAGCCTATCCTCTCCTAACATATCCAAAGCTGTCATATGCAAGTGTAGCATGACTAAACCCAACGCACCGAGACCATTAGTGCTGGCCTCCCCAGAGCCAAGCTGAAAATATTAAAGCACAGCGGAGCGCAGAAGTGCATCGCGTTGCAATGTATAGCACAAAGGTCAAAAATATCTTGACCGAACTAGGCCTAACCTAACCTACCCAAACGCAACATAACTCAACCTAACGTGCCGAGATCACTATCGCTGGCCTCCCAAGAGCAGGGCGGAAAATATTAGAACACGGTAGAGAGCAGAAATCCGTGGATAGTAGTGTATCGCACAAAAGTCTGAACTATGACATCCTAACGTGCCGAGACCACAGTTGCTGGCCACCAGAGAGACAAGCTGCACATATTAGAACACTGTAGAATGCAGAAATACACCGAATAGAAGTGAACAGCACAGAAGTCAAAGCTAACCCATCCTGGTACATTCAATCATAGTATAACCAAACGTAACGTAACCCAACCTAATGTACCCCGACTGCTATTGTTCGCCTCGCCAGAGTCCAGCAGATCTTACTAGAGGACAATAGGGCGCAGAAGTCCATACGACAGCAGTGTATAACACATAATTCCAATCTATCCAGACCTAACCCATGCTATCGTAACCTGACCAAACGTAGCCTACCCCAATATGACGTGCCGCGGCCACTATTGCTGGCTTCCTCAGGCCGAAGAAGAATCTGGTAGAGCACAGTAGATCACAGAGATACACCGAATAAAAGTGTATAGCACGAAAGTCAGAGCTATCATATCCAAATTTACCATAGTTTAACCTTACAGAACGTAACATGAATGAAACTAACGGGCCGAGAACGATGTTGGTCGCCTCCCCAGAGTCGAGCAGAGTATAATAGAGCAATGTAGAGCGCAGGAATCAGCCGAACAGCAGTGTAAAGCATAAAAGTCATAGAAATAGTAACCAAGCCTTCCTAACCTACCCTAACGAAGCGTAACACAACATAACCTATGAATGGCACAAAAGTCTATGCTATTCCGTCCTAACATAGCAAAAGTTGCCATATGCAAGCGTAACATATCTAAACCTGATGCACCGAAACCACTATTTCTGGCCTCCCCAGAGCCAGGCAGAAAATATTAGAGCACAGTAGGGCACAGAAAACGGTGGAGAGCAGTTTGAAGCACAAAAGAATAATGTATCCCTTCCCAACCTCACCATACGTAACATATCCGAACGTAGCTTAGCCAAACTTAACGTGCCGAGACCGCCACTGCTGGCATGCGCAGGGCCATAAAGAACATACCAGATCACAGCAGAGCGCAGAGAACCATTGCATTGCAGTGTATAGCACAGAAATCGAACGTACCCTGACCGAACTTGTCCTAACATAACCTACCCATACGTAGTGCGACACAACACAACATGACGAGAAGAATATTGCTGGCCAACCAGAGACAGGCGGAGCATATTGGAAAGCAATAGAGCGTAGAAGTCAACCGAGTATCAGTGAATAGCACAAAAGCCAAAGTTGCATATCTTAACCTAGACAAACGTAACATAACAAAAACTAACGTGCCACGACCGCTGTTGTTCGCATCCCCAAACTCGAGCAGAACGTGGTAGAGCAGCGCAGAGCGCAACAATCCACCGAATAGCGGTGTACAGCACAAAATACGCAGTAACCTATCCTAAGCTAGCCAAACGTAACATAGCCAAACGTAACATAACTCAGCCTAACATAACGAGGCCACTATTGCCGGTCTCCACAAAGACGAGCAGAGTATACTGGAACACAGTAATGCGCAGAAATTCACCGTATTGCAATGAATAGCACAAAAGCCGTAGATACCCTAGCTTAACTTGACCTAACCAAACCTAACCGATCGTAGCATATCTCAAAATGACGTGCCTCGACCACTGCTCCTGCCCTCCACATAGCCTAGCGGAATGTAGTAGAGCACAATAAATCACAGAAATCCACAGAAAAACAAGTTTTAGCGCGAAAGTAAGAGCTTCACTTACCAAACTTAGCCTAACTCAACCAAACCAAACGTTGCCTCACACAACCTGACGTGCCACGGCCACTAATTCTAGCCACCACGGAGTCGCGCAGAGCATAGAAGAACAACGTAGATTGCCAAGGTCCACCGAATAGCAGTGTATAGCACAAAAGGCAACTCTGCCCTCTCGTAACCTATCCGCACGTTATATAGGCAAACGTAACCTAACTTAACCTGACCTGCCGAGACCACTATCGCTGGCCTCCGTGGAGCCAAGCAGAATATGATAGAGCACAGCAGTGCGCAGGAAGCCGCCGTATAGCAGTGTGTGGCACGAAAGTCGAGGATATCCAAACCTAACCAAGCCAAACGTAACCTTCCTCTACCTAACGCACCGCGGCCATTATGCTGACCACCCCAGAGCCAAGCAGTATAGACTAAAGCACAGTAGAGCACAGAAAACCGCGGCGTTGCAGTGTAAACCACAAAAGGCAAAGATATCCTAACCTAGCCTGACTTAAACTAACCCAAAGTAACGCAGCCTAAATCAATATAACGTGCCGAAACAATAATTACTGTCCTTCCTAGATCCAAGCTGAACATATCAGATCGCAGTGGAACTCAGGAATACACCGAATGGCAGTGTATAGCACAAAAGAGAAAATTACCCTCTCCTAGCCTAACCAATCGTAGCCTAACCAAACGAAACCTAACACAACCTAACGTGAAGCCACCACTACTGCTGGCATCCCCAGAGCCGAGCAGAGCATATTAGAGCACAGTATATCGCAGAAGTCTACCGAATGGCAGTATATAGCGCAAAAGTCAATAGTACCCTCCCCTACCATAACCAAACGTAACATAACCAAACGTAGCCTAACTCAACCCAACGTACCGATTCCATTATTACTTGATCCCTCGGCGTCAAGCAGAATATGCAAAAGCACAGTAGAGCGCAGGGAGCCACCAAATAGCAGTGTATAGCACAGAAGTCAGATATATTGATATCCAACCTGATCTATCCTAACATAGCCAAGCGTGGACTGACCCAAACTCTTGTATCACGAACACCATTACTGGCCTCCCCAGAGTCGTGCAAAGTATAGTACAGCACAGTAAAGCGCAGAAATACAGCGTATAGCAGTCTACGGCAAGAAAGTTTAAATTATCATGACCTAACGCAAACAAGCACACCCTAGCCAAACTGACGTGCCGAGACCACCATTACTGGCCTCCCCAATGTCGGGCCGAGTATAGTAGAGAAATGCAGCGCGTAGAAATGCCCCGGATTGCAGTGTATAGCGCAACTGTCGAAGCTACACTATCCTAACCTGTCCAAACGTAATGTAACGAAAAGCAACCTAACATAATCTAACATGCCGGAGCCACTATTGCTGGATTGCACAGAGCGAAGTAGAAGATACTACAGTACTGCGGTGCGCAGAAATCCGCCGCCCCTCAGAGTACAGCACAAAAATCAAGTATATCCTGTCCAAACCCAAACATACCTAACCATACATAACGCTCCTAGGTCACACTTTTTGACCTCCGCAGAGCGGAGCAGAGTATGCCTGATCACGGTTGTGCGCAGAACCCCCCCCCGAATTGCAGTGGGTATCAGAATAGTCAGAGCTGTCTCAGCTTAACCTAACCAAACGTAACCTAACAAAAGCTAACGTGCCTAGGCCCCTATTGATGACACCACCAGAGCCAAGCAGAATATGCCAGAGCGCAGCAGAGCGCAGGAAACCATCAAATAGCAGCGATCGCCACAAACGTAAAGGACACCATAACCTTAACTGTCCAAACATGACCCAACCAAACGTTGACTAACTAAACCAAACGAGCATATTCCAGCATTGCTGGCCTCCACATCGCCGAGCAGAAAATATTACAGAAGAGTAAAGCTCAGGAGTCCAAGGAATGGCAATGTATAGCGGAAAAAACTAAGCTACCATAACCAAACCCAGACGAACCTAACATAACCAAACATAACCTGACAAAAACTAACGTGCCTGGACCACTACTGCTGGCAACCGCAGAGCAAATCATACTATGCTAGAGAGCAACAGAGTGTAGGAACCTACCGCATAGCAGCACATTACAAGGGTCCAAGTTGTTCTGGACAAATGTAGCCTATCCTAACCTGGCCAAATGTAATATAACTCAACCAATCGTGTGACGTCCACTATTGCTGGCAACCCCAGGGTCGAGCAGAGTATAGTGGAGCAATGCAGAAGGCAAGAATCTTCCAAATTGCAGTGTATAGCGCAAAAGTCAAGGTTACCCTATCCTAAACTAACAAAACCTAGCATAACCAACCGTAACATTACCGAGCCTTACGTGCCAGACCAAATAGCAGCGTATAGCACAAATGCGAATGCTATCCTCTCCTAAACTGGCCGTCCACAACGTAACCAAACGTAACCTGACACAAACTAACTTGCCGCGACCAACATTACTTTCCTACCCAGTATCGAGTAAAGCATAATAGTGCAATTCACAATGCTGAAATCAACCGAATTGCAGTATATGGCGCAAAGGTCAAGGTTATGCTACCCTAACCTAACTAAACCTAACATAACCAAAGGAGTCCTAACTGCACCGAATCGATCTACACCACTATTCCCTACCTTCCAAGAGCAGAGCATAGTATACTAACGCACAGTGGACTACAGGGGAACGCTTCTTTGCAGTATAATGCAAAAAAGTCAAAGATATCCTAACCTAACATTACCTAACTTAAGCCACACGAACGAAGCTCAAGATAACATAACGTGCCGAGACAACAGTTGCTGTCTTTCCCAGAGCCAAGCTGAAGATATCAGATCACATTATATCGCTGGAACCCACCAAACAGCAGTGCATAGCGCATTAGTCGAAGCTAACCTCTCCT
The DNA here is from genome assembly GCF_001483705.2 of Eufriesea mexicana. NCBI lineage: Eukaryota > Metazoa > Arthropoda > Insecta > Hymenoptera > Apidae > Eufriesea > Eufriesea mexicana. Next base: position 72,803 of record NW_016908777.1, on the reverse strand, counting down.
AGCCTAAACAATTGCGACATACCCAAGCGCAAGCTAACACAGCATACCGTGCAGCGACCTCTATTGCTGGCCACCTCAGAGCGAAGGGGAATATGCTAACGCAAAATAGAGCGTAGGAATCGAACGTACTGCAGTGGATAGCACAATGGTCAGATATATCCTGACCAAACCTATCCCAACCTATACTAGCAGAACGTAACACAACTCAACCTAACGTGCCGCGATCACAATTACTGGCGCCCCAAGATACAAGCGGAATATGATATAGCACTGTAGAGTACAAATGTCCATATAATATCAGTGCTGAGCACAACAGTCATCGCTAACCTAGTCTAACACAACCAAAGCTAACCCTACCAAACGTAATCCTACTTAACCTAACGTGCCACGACCAGTATTGCTGGTGCACACAGAGTCAAGAAGAGCGTATCAGAGTAGGGTAGAGCGCAGAAATCTGTAGAATCACAGTATAAAGCTGAAAAGTCGAAGCTATCCAAACTTAACCAAAGCTAAGGTGACATAGCGAAACGTACCCTACCACAACCTAATGTGCCGGGGCCACTATTACTGGCTTCGTCAGAGCCAATAAGAGCATACTAGGGCAAAGTAGATCGCAGAAATGCACCGCGCAGCAGTGTAGAGCACAAAAGTCAGTAACGTGCTATGCCGACCCAAACACACCTAACCTAACCAAACGTAACTAAATTCTACCTTACGCGCCGCGGTCACTATTTCAGGCCACGCTTGTGCAAAGCACAGCATATTACATCACAGTAGAGAGCAGAAATCGGCTGAATAACAGTGTATTGCACGAAGGTCACATATATCCTAGACTTACCTAACCAAACGTAACATAACCAAACGTACCATAAATTGATTTAGCGTGCCGAGACCAATGTTGTTGGAATCCTCAGAGCCAAGCTGAATATGCTAGTGCGCAATAGAGTGCCGAGAGCCGCCTTATAGCAGCGTATAGCGCAAAAGTCGAAGCATGTCCCTCCTAACCGTACAAATCGTAACGCAACCAAATGTAACGTAACTCAAACTAACGAGACGCGGCCGCTGTTGCTGCCCTTATCGGAGCCATGTGGAGCATACTAGAGCACAGCAGAGCGCAGAAGTCCAACGTATAGCAGTGTGCAGCACAAAAGTCAAAGCCAATATAACAAGACATTGCCCAACCTAGCCTAAACAAACGTAACATAACAGAACCTATCATGTCATGACCACTATTCCTGGCCACCTCAGAGACGAGCTACGAACAGTAGAGCAATGTTGTACGCAGGAATCTACCGAATAGCACCGTATGGCACAATAGTGAAAGCTATCCTACCCTAAACTAGCCAAACGCAACATACCCGGACGCAACCAAGTGAAACATAAGGTGCCTAGAACACTATTGCTGGCCACGGCTTCGCCAAGCGGAACATACTAAAGGAGAGTACTGCGTAGAATTCAAAGGATGGCAATGCGTGGCAGAAGAACCAAAGCCATACTAACATAACCCAGGCTGGCCTAACCTCACCAAACGTAACCTAACTAAACCTACCGTGCCGAGGCCGCTAATGTTGGCGACGCCACAGCAAAGCAGCGCAAATTAGGGCACACCATAGAGAAAAAGTTCACCGAATATCATTATATAGCAATAGAGTCAATGCTATCATCTCCAACACTAGCCCAACGTAACAGAGCCAAACGTAGCTTAAATCAAACTAACGTGCCGGGACCATTGTTCCCGGCCTCGCTATAGCCGAGCAGAGTGTGGTATCGCACAATAGGGCGCAGAAATCCTCCGAATTGCAGTGTATCTCACGAAAGTCAGAGGTATGAGTGCCGAATCCAAACTAACGTGACCTTACCAGACGCAGCCTAAATCAACCTAACGTGACGAGGCCACAATTTCTGCCCTTCCCAGAGTCAAGCTGAAGATATTAGAGCAGAGTAGAACGCGGAAGCCCACAGAATAGCAGTGTTTAACACAAAAGTCAAAGCTAACCCTCTTAACCTATGCAACCTTAACATACACAAATGTGACGAAGCTAAAACTAACGAGCCGCGACCACTATTGCTGACCTCCACAGAGGCAAGCAGAACACGCGACTGGAGAGTAAAACGAAAAAATCCATATAACAGCAGTGTATATCGGGAAACTCATAGCTACCACAACCTGACCCAAAGTTTCAGAACATAAAGAAACGTGGCATAACGCAACCTAACGTGCGGAGATCGCTATTGCTGACCTCCCCAGAGCGAAGTCGGACATACTAGAGCAGAGTAGAGCGCTGAAATCCCCCGAAAAACAGTGTACAGGAAAAAGGTTGTAGCTACCCTAATCAAACTTAGCCTAACCCAACCCAACCGAATCGAACATGGCTAAACATAACACACGGAGACAACACTTGCTGGCCTTCCCAGAGCCAAGCTGAAAATGTCAGAGCACAGTAGGGCGTAAAAATACACCCAACCGCAGGCTACAGCACTAAGGTCAAGCCAATCCGCTGCTAACATATCCAATCGTAACATAAACAAACGTAACCCAACTAAACCTAACGTGCCGTGAGCTCCATTGCTGGCCTCCCAGAGGCAAGCAGAACACACTACTGGAGGGTAGAATGCAGAAATCCGTGGAATTGCAGTGTATATCAGGAAAGGCGAAACTACCCAAGCCTAACCCAAGCCTAACCCAAGCCAACCGAACATAAACAAACATAGCCTAACACAACATACCGTGCCGAAACCGCTATTGCTGCCCACCCCAGAGGCAAGCAGGACATACGACAGCACAGAAGATCGCAGAAGTCATCAGAATGGCGGTGTCTATCACAAAAGTAAATGCTATCGTAACCACGCTTAGCCTAACACAACCAAACCGAACGTAGCGTGACTCAGCGTATCGTACAGAGAACACTATTTCTGGCCTTCCCAGAGCTATGCTGAACATGCTAAAGCACTCTATGGCGCAGAAATCCACCTAATAGCAGACTATAGCACTAAAGTCAAAGCTATCCTCCCCTAACCTAACCAATCGTAGCTTATCCAAACGTAACCCAACACATCCTAACTTGCCCCGACCACTATTGCTAGCCACCCGAGAGACAAGCAGGACACATTAGTGGAGAGCAGAACGCAGAATTCCATAGAATCGCAGTGTGTACCAGAAAAGCCAATGCTACATATGCCTAACCCAAACCGACAGCACATACCCGAACATAGCCTAACCCAACCTAACGTGCCGAGACAGATATTGTTGCCCACGGCAGTGACAAACTT
>NW_016908777.1:35272-69470 GCF_001483705.2 Eufriesea mexicana | reverse complement strand
CAAACCAAACTTAACATAACCGAACGTAACATAACTCCAACTAGCGGGCCGCGGGAACCATTGTTGGCCTCCCCAAGGAAAAGCAGAACACGCTGGTGCAGGGTGGAATTCAGAAGCTCGCGGAATCGCAGTGTATACTAGAAATGTCAGAGCTACCCAACCTAACAAAGACCAACATAACATAGAAAGACATAGCCTAACTCAACCTATCGAGCAAAGACGGCTATTGCTGCCCTCCCCAGAACGATCCAGGACATATTGCAGCACAATAGAGACCGGAGATCCACCGAATAGCAGTGTACAGCGCAGAAGTTAAAGCAGTCCTGGAAAAACTTAGCCTAACGTTAACTAACCGAACGTAACCTGACATAACATAACGTGTCGAGGCCACAATTTTAGGCCTTCCCAGAGCCAGGCTGAAAATGCTAGAGCTCTGCAGGACGCAGGAATCCACCTAATGGCAGACAATAGCACTGAATTCAAAGCTATCTTCTCCTAACACAACCAATCGTAACATATCCAAACGTAACCTAACTAAACCTAACGTGCCGAGAAGGCTATTGCTGCGCTCCCCAAAGAAAAAAAAATACGTACGAGAGCACAGCATAGCACAGAAATCCACAGAATGGCAGTGTACAGCACAAAAGTTAAAGATATCCTAACCAAACATAGCATAACCCAACTTGAAGGATCGTAACCTGACCAAACATTACGTGCCGAGGCCAATATTGGTGGCCTTCCCAGAGCCAAGCTGCAAGTACAAGAGTACTGTAGGACGCAGAAATCCACCTTATAGGAGGCTATAGCACTAAATTCAAAGGTATCCTCTCCCAACATAACCAATCGTAACATTACCGAACGTAACATAACTCAACATAACGTGCCGCGACCACTATTACTAGCCTCCAGAGAGCCATGCAGAACACATTAGTGAAGAGTAGAAGGCGTATATCCATAGAACAGCAGTGTATGTGGGAAAAGTAGATGGTACACAAACCTAACCCACGCCAACGGAAAACAACCGAACCTAACAAGACACAACATAACGTGTCGAGATCACACTTTCTGGCCTTCACAGAGCCAAGCTGAAAACATTAGAGCACTGTAGGGCGCAGAAATCCACCTAATAGCAGACTATAGCATTCAAGTCAAAGCAATCATCTCCTAACTTAGCCAACGGTAACATGACCAAGCGTAATATAACTCAATATAACGTGCCGCGGCCACTATTACTGGCCTCCCCAGAGCCAAGCAGGACATACTAGAGCACAGTGGGTCGCAGAAGTCCACCTAACAGAAGCCTAGAGCATAAAAGTAGAAGCTATCCTGGCCAGAAATTGCCTAACACGACCTAACCGAGCGTAAGTGACTCAACATAACGCGCCGAAACCACAATTTTTGGCCTTCCCAGAGTCAAGCTGAAAACATTAAAGCACCGCAGGGTGCAGAAGTCCGCCAAATAGGGGACTATGGCAATAAAGTCAAGGCTATCCTCTACTAACATAACCATGCGTAACATGACCGAACGTAACGTAACTCAAACTAACGTGCCGATCCGGCCTTTGTTGCCGTCTCCAGAGCAAAGCTAGTCATACTAGAGCATTGCAGAGCGCAGAAATCCATGGAATAGACGTGCGCAGCTCAAAAGGTAAAGCTATCCTTACCAAACTTCGCCTGAACCAACCTAACGCAAAGTAGCATGAGTAATCATAACGAGCCGAGGCCAATGTTGCTGGCCATGCCAGAGCCAAGCAGAGTACTTTGGAGCACTGTAGGGCGCAGGGATCCGCCTAACAGCAGACCATAGCACTAAGGTCGTAGGTATTCTCTCCTAACCTAACCAAACGTCCTGCTTGGCTCTGGGAATGGCAGCAGTAGCGGTCTCGGCACGTTTGCTTTGGTGAGGCTATGTTTGGTTATGCCCTTTTGGATAAGGTTATGTTTGTGCAGCTTTGACATTTCCGATATACACAGCGATTATATGGATTTCTGCGTTCTACTCTCCACAAGCGTGTTCCGCTTGACTCTGGAGAGTCCAGCAATAGTGGTCGCGGCACGTTAGGCTGAGTTATGCTACGTTTGTTTATGTTACGATTCATTTGGTTAGGAGGGGTAGCTTCGACTTTAGTGCTGTAGTCTGCTATTACGAGGATCTGTACGACCTACAGCGCTCTAGTGTCTTTAGCTTAACTCTGGAAGTACCAGCAATGGTGGTCTCGGCAGGTTATATTTAATCATTCCACGTCCGGTTAGGTAGGATAAGGCATAGTTTGCTTTGGATAGCGTTAACTTTCGTCCTGCGCACTGATATATTGTTTATTTCTGCGCTCTACTGTGCTCTAGTATGTCCTGCTTGGCTCTACGGTTGCCAGTAATAGAGGTCGCGGCACGTTAGCTTTAGATTGGTTACGTTTTGCTATCTTACGATTGGTTAGTTTAGGAGAGGATGACATCGACTTTAGTGCTATAGACTGCTTTTCGACGGATTTCTGCGCACTACTGTGCTACAGTATGTCCTGCTTGGTACTGGGGCGGCCTCGGCACGTTAGGTTGTGTCAGGGGATGTTTCTATATGTTTGGTTGCTTTGGGTTACGCTTGGGTAGCTTTGACTTTTTCGATATACACAGCGATTATATGGATTTCTGCGTTCTACTCTCCACTAGCGTGTTCCGCTTGACTCTGGGGAGTCCAGCAATAGTGGTCGCGGAACGTTCGGTTGAGATGGATAATGTTCGGTTATGTTACGTTACGTCTACGGTTAGGAGAGGATGGCTTTGGCTTTAGTGCCATAGTCTGCTATTAGGTGGTTTCCTGCTCCCTACAGTGCTTTGATATTTTCAGCTTGGCTCCGGGAAGGCCAACGATAGTCATCTCGGCACGTTATAATGGGACATGTTACGTTCGCTTATGCTGGGTTAAGCAACGTTTTGTCGGGATGGCATTAACTTTTGTGCAGTACACTGCTATTCGGTGGATTTTGCGCTCTACTGTGCTCCAGTATGTTCTGCTTGCCTCCGGGGAGGGCAGCAAAATCGGTGTTGTCACGTTAGGTTGAGAAATGCTATGTTCTGTCATGTACTGTTGGTTTTGGTTGGGCTGTTGTAGCATTGACTTTTCCGGTATGCACTGCGATTGTACGGATTTCTGCGTTTTACGCTCCACTAATCTGCCCTCCATGATTCTGCGGAGGCCAGTAATAGTGGTCGCGGCACGTTAGGTTAAGCTAGGATACGTTTGGTCTTGTTACGATTGGATATGTTAGGAGAATATAGCTTCGAACGTAATGCTATAGTCTGCTATTAGGTTTATTCCTGCGCAATACAGGGCTCTAATGCTTTCGGCTTTGCTCTGGGAAGGCCAGCAACAGTGGTCTCTGCGAGTTACGTTAAGTCAGGTTACGTCCGGCGGGTTGAGTTAGGATATGTTTTGTCAGGATAGCCTCAACTTTTGTGCTGTACACAGCTATCGGGGGTATATCTGCGCTCCACTGTGCTCTAGTATGTCCTGCTTGGCTGTGGGGAGGGCAGCAATAGAGGTTGCTGCGCGTCATGTTGGGATAGTTTGCCCTTCGTTATGCTACTATTAGCTAGGTTAGGAGAGGAAATCTTTGACTTTTGTGCCACAGTCTGACATTAGTTTGATCCCAGCGCGACACAGTTGTCTTATGCTCTCAGCTTGGCTCTGGAAAGGCCACCAATTGTGGCGTCTGCACGTCACGATGTGTCAGGTTACGTTCGGTTCGGTTGGGTCAGGCTCAGTTTGATCGGCGTAGCTTTAACCTTTGTGCTGTACACAGCTATTCGGAGGATTTCCGCGCTCTACTGTGATCTAGTATGACCTGCTTGGCTCTGTGGAGGGCAACAATAACGGTCTCGGCACCTTCAGCTTTTCAGTCTGTGTTTGGTAATGTTCTGTTGGTTCCGGTTAGGATAGGGTTGCTTTGAATTTTCAGATTCACACTGCGGTCATATGTATTTCTCCGTTCTACTCTCCATTAACGTGCTCCGCTTGACTCTGGGGAGGCCAGAAATAGTGGTCGCGGCACGTTACTTTGAGATAGGTTGCGTTTGTCTGTTTTACGATTGGTTAGATAAGGAGAGGTATTCTAGACTTCAGTGATATATTCTGTAATTAGGTTGATTTCTGCGCCCTACATTGATCTAACGCTTTCATCTTTGCTATGGGGAGGCCAGCAATAGTGGCCGCTGCACGTTATGTCGAATCAGGTTACGTTCGATTAGGTTGTGTCTGGCTATGTTTGGTCAGGTTATCTTTAACTTTCGCGCTGCACACAGCTATTCGGCGGGGATCGGCGCTCTACTGTACTGTAGTATGTCCTGCCTGGCTCCGGGGAGGGCAGCAAGAGAGGTCTCGGCACGTTAGGTTGAGTTAGCCAATGTTTGGTAATGCTGTGTTGGATCGGGTTAAGCCTGGTTATCTTTGACTTTCCTGAAATATACTGCGATTCTATGGATTTCTTCGCTCTACTCGCCACTAATGTGTTCTGCTAGTCTCTGGGATGGCCAGCAATAGCGGTCGCGGCGCGACATGTTGAGATAGTTAGCCCTTGGTTGTGTTACTTCTAGCTACGTTTGGCGATGATAACTTTGCCAACACTGCCATCGTCTGCCATCAGTTCGATTCATGAGCCAAAGAGTACTCTAATGCTTTCAGCTTGACTCTGTGAGTGCCAGAAATAGTGGTCTCGGCACGTTATGATGAGTCATGCCACGTTCGGTTAGGTTAGGTTAGGCAACGTTTGGTAAGGGTGGCTTTAACTTTTGCGCTGTACACTACTATTGTGTCGGTTTCTGCGTCCTAGTGCGCTCTAGTATGTCCTGCTTGCCTCTGGGGAGGGCAGCAGTGGCGGTCTCAGCACGTTAGTTTGAGCTAGGCTACGTTCGTTTATGTCCTGTTGGTTTAGGTTATGTCTTGGTAACTCTGATATTTCCGATATGCACTGCGATTATACGTATTTCAGCGTCCTACTATCCACTAACGTGTTCTACTTGGCTCTGGTGTGGCTAGCAAAGTGGTCGAGGGACGATAGGTTGGGTTATGTTACGCTTGGTTATGTAACGATTGGTTATGTTAGGATAGGGTAGCTTCGACTTTAGTGCCATAGTCTGCTGCTAGGTGGATTTCTTCACCATACTGTGCTCTAATGCCTTCAGCTCGGCTCTGGAAAGGCCAGCAATACTGGCCTCTGCAGGATAAGTTGAGACCGTTTACGATCGTTTAAGCTGGATCGGGTTAAGTTTTGTCAGTAAAGCTTCAACTTTTGGCTGTACACGGCCACTGCTTTGATTTCTGCACTCTACTCTACTCTAGTATATCCTGCTTGGCTCTAGGGATGGCAGCAATAGCTGCCGCGGCACGTTAGATTGAGTAAGGTTACGTTTGATTTTGTTCCGATTGGTCACGTTAGGAGAGTATAGTTTCGGCTTAAGTGCTATAGTCTGCTATTATGTGCGTTCCTGCGCCACAGAATGCTCTAATGCCTTCAGCTTGGCCCTGAGAAGGCCAGCAATAGTGGCCTCTTCACGCTAAATTTTGTCAAGTTACGTTCGGCTGGGTTGGGTCAGTCTATATTTAGTCAGGATGTCTTTAACTATTGTGCTGTGCGCTGCTATTCGGTGGATGTCTGCGATCAACTGTGCTCTAGTATGTTCTGCTTGTCTCTTGTGAGTGCAACAATAGCGGTCTCGGCACGTTAGGTTGAGTCAGGCTATGTTTGGTTATGCTCTGTTGGGATGGGTTATGCTTGAGTAGCTTTCACTTTTCTGATATACACTGCGATTGTATGGATTTCTGCATTCTACTCTCTACTAAGTTGTTCCGCTTGACTCTGGGAAGGCCAGCAATTGTGGCCGCGGCGCGTTAGGTTGTGTGGTGTTTCGTTTGGCTACGCTACGGTTGGTTCGGTTAAGAGAGGATGGCTATGAATTTAGTGCTATAGTCTGCTATTAGGTAGACTTCTGCGCCATTCAGTGCTCTAAGGCTTTCAGCTTGTCTCTGTGAAGGCCAGCAATTGTGAGCTCTGCACGTTACTTTGAGACAGGTTACGTTCGCTTAGGTTGGGTTAGGCAATGTATGCTCAGGATAAAATTATCCTATGCGCTGTACGCTGCTTTCGGTGCATTTCTGAGCTCTACGGTACTCTATTTGTCCTTCTGGGCTTTGGGGAGGGCAACAATAGTGGTCTCGGCGCGTCAGGTTTAGTTAGCCTACGTTTGCATATGGCAACTTTGGTTGCGTTGGGATGGAATAGCTTAGGCTTTGCGCCATTCACCGCTATCCGGTGGATTTCTCCACTCTACTGCGCTATAATATGTTTTGCAAGGCTCCGCGGTGGCTAGTAATGGTGGTCTTGGCACGTTAGGTTGAGTTATGTTACGTTTCGTTCGGGTAGGTTTGGGATGCTTGGTTAGGATTTGTATTATGTTTGTGTTTAACGCAGCCATTCGGTGTATTTCTGTGATCTACTGTGCACCAGTACACTCTGCTTGTCTCTGTGGATGTCAGCAATATCTCGGCGCGTTTGGTTTAGTTAGGCTACGTTTGCATATGACAGGTTTTGTTATGTTAGGAAAGAATATCTTAACGTTTCGTGCCATTCACAGACATTCGGTGGATTTTGCATCCTGCTGCCCTCCAATATGTTCTGCTCGGCTCTGGAGTGGCCAGTAATAGTGGTATCGCTACTTTAGGTAGAGTTATGTTACGTTCCGTTACGGTAGGCTGGGAAGGCATGGTTAGGGTTTCTTCGACTTATGAGCCGTACTCTGCATTTCGGTGGATTTCGGTGCTCTACATTGCTCTACTGTACTCTGCCCGACGCTGGGGAGGAGTGCAATAGTGGCCGTGGCACGTTACTTGGTGTTAGGTTGTCTTTGGCTAGGTTAGGGTGGGCTAGGTTTGGTTAGGATAGAACTGACTTTCGTGCTATACACTCTTATCGGGTGGGTTCCTGCGATCTACTCTGCTGTAATGTATTCTTCTTGGCACCGGCGAACCCAGGAGAAGTGGTCGCGGGACGCCATTTAGGGTTATGCTACATGTATTCTTCTTGGCACCGGCGAAGCCAGGAGAAGTGGTCGCGGGACGCCATTTAGGGTTATGCTACGCCTGGTTAGGTGAGATTAGGTCAGGTTAGTTCTACTTACCTACAGCTTTTGAGCTATTCACAGCACTGCGGTGGACTTCTGCACTCGACTGTGCCCAGTACATTCTGCTTGTCTCTGTCGATGTTTGCAATAGTGGTCATGTCATGATAGGTTGATTTACGTTACGTTTGTGTATGTTACGTTTGGCTAGGTTAGTAGAGGCTACTGTGGCTCTCGTGCTATACAATGCTTTCCCTGGATTTCTACGCTCTAATGAGCTCTAATATGTTCTGCTTGGCTCTGAGGAGGCCAGCAATAGTAGTTTCAGCACGTTAGGTTGAGTAAGGTTACGTTCCGTTAGGATTGGTTATGAAGGCTCGCTTAGGATTTCTTTGTCTATTGTACTATAAACTGCGATTCGGTGGATATCTGCGCTCTACATTTCTCTACTATATTCTGCTCGACCGTTGGGAGGCGAGCAATAGTGTTCGTGGCACGGTATTCTGGGTTAAGTTTTGTTTGGTTAGGTTAGGTTGGGACAAGTTCTGTTGGGATGGCTCTGACTTTCGTGCTATACACCGTTATTCGATGGATTCCTGTGACCTACTGTGCTCTACTCTATTCTGTCTGGCTCTGGGTTGCCAGCAGCAGTGGTCGCGGCTTTACGTTCTGTTATGCTACGTTTGGTTAGGTTAGGTTATGTCAGGTTATAGTGGGATATCTACGTCTTTTGTATTCACTGCAGTGCGGTGGATATCTGCGCTCTGCTGTGCTATAGTATATTCCTCTAGTCTCTGTGTAGGCCAGCAGTAGCGGTCCCATCGTGTTAGGCTGTGCTAGGATCCGTTTGCGTGTGTTACGTTTGTCTAGGTTAAGATAGGCTAACTTGACTTTTATGCTGTACACTGCTATTCGGTGGGTTATCTGCTCTCTACTTTGTTCCAATTTGCTATGCTTGGCTCTGGAGCGGCAAGTGACAGTGTTCTCACCACGTTAGTTATAGTTTGGTTTCGTTTCGTTAGGATGGGTAAGGAAGGTTTGGTCAGTGTTACCTTGTATCCTGTGCTATACGATGCTAGTCGATTGACACCAGTGCTCTACATTGCTCTACTATATTCTGCATGCCTCTGGGAAGGCGAGCATTCGTGGTCGTGCAAGTAAGCCTGAGTTAGGTTATGTTTGGTTAGGTCAGGTTATGTGTAGTTTGTTTAGGATAGCTCAGACTTTTGTGCTATATACCGCTATCCACGGATTTCTGCGCTCTACTCTTCCCTAGTGTATTCTGCTGGGTTCTTCGGAGGAGAGCAGTATGGGCCTCTTCATGTTAGTTTGTGTTAGGTATGGATATGTTATTTTTGGCTTGCTTAGGATAGCCTACTCCGACCTTTGTGTATTACACTGCTATGTCGTAGGTTTCTGTGATCTACTGTGCTCTACTGCACTCTGCTTGACTATGAGGGAGGCAGGAGCAGTTGTCGCCGGACGTCATATTGGGTTATGCTACGTTCGGTTAGGTTGGGTTAGGCCAGGTTAGATTGGGATATTCCGGCCTTTGTGCTATTCATTGCAATGCGGTGGATTTCTGCGCTCTGCTGTGTTCTAGTTTATCATGCTTTACTCTGTGCAGGCCAGCGATAATGATCACGCTGCGTCAGGTTTATTTATGCTACGTTTGAATATGACAAGTTTGTATATGTTAGCACGGAATAGCTTAGACATTCATGCCATTCATGATTTTCGGTGGATTTCTGCGCCCTACTGCGCTTTAATATGCTCTGCTAGGCTGTGGGGTGACCAGTGGAGGTGTTCTCGATACGTCCGGTCGAGTTATGTTACGTTTCGTTAGGGTAGGTTACTAAGGCTTGATCAGGGTCTCTTTGGCTGTTTTGCTTTACACTGCTATTCGTTGGATTCCAGCGCTCTACAAAGCTCTACTATACTATGCTTGACTCTGGGGAGGCCATCGATATTGGTCGTGGCATGTTATATTGAGTTATGTTATGCTCTGTTAGGATATGTTGTAATATGTTTGGATACGGTAGTTCCGACTTTCGTGCTATATACTGTTATTCCGTGGATTACTGCGATCTACTCTCCTCTCCAATATCCTGATTGGCTCTGGGGGTGCCAGCAGCGGTTGTCGCGGCACGTCATGTTGAGTTTTGCTACGTTTGGTAAGGTTAAGTTGGGTCAAGTTAGGTTAGCAGATATTCGGCTTTTGAGCAATTCACTACAATGCGGTGGATTTCTGCGCCCTAGTGTGCTCTAATATACTCTGCTCGGCTCAATGAAGACCATGAATAACGGTCGCGGCACGTTATGTTGAGTTATGCTACGTTTGGTTAGGTTAGGTTAGGTCTTGTTATGCTAGGGTATCTACGGCTTCTATGATATGCACTGCAATGCGGTGGATTTCTGCGCTCCCCTGTGGTCTAGCACATTCTGCTTGTCTCTGTGGACGCCAGAAACAACGGTCACGTCGTGTAAGGTTGGTTTGTGCTCCGTTTGGATGTGTCATGTTTGGCTAGGCTAGGAGATGATACATAAACTATTGTGCTGTACACTGCTATGCGGTGGATTTTTGCGAACCACATTGCTCTACTGTACTCAGCTCGACAATGGGGAGGCGACGTTAGTTCGCGGGACGTTAGTTTCTGTTAGGTTACGTTCGGTTAGGCTTTGTTTGGCTGTGTTTGGTTAGGATAGCTCTGACTTTCGTGCAGTACACCGTTATTCGGTGGATTTATCTGCTCTACCGTGCCCTACTATATTCTGATACGCTTTGTGGAGGTCAGAAGCAGTGGTCGCGGCAAGTTACCTTGAGCTATGCTACGTTTGGTTAGGTTAGGTTAGGCCTTGTTATGCTAGGGTATCTACGGCTTCTATGATATTCACTGCCATGCGGTGGATTTCTGCGCTCCTCTGTGCTCTAGCACATTCTGCTTGTATCTGTGGACGCCATAAACAACCGTCACCTCGTGTAAGGTTGGTTTGTGCTCCGTTTGGATGTGTCATGTTTGGCTAGGCTAGGAGATGCTCTATAAACTATTGTGCTGTACACTGCTATTCGGTCCATGTATGAGCTCTAATGTGCTCTAGTATGCTCTGTTTGTCGCTGCGTAGGCCAGCAATATTGGTCTAGTCACGTTTCGTTTGGCACGCTAAGTTTGGGTAGGTTAGGTTTGGTTATTGTAGGCCAGTGTACGTTTCTCTTCTGCCTACACAATGCAATGCGCTGGATTTCTGCGCCCTGCTACACCGTAGTATTTACTGCTTCCCTCTGGGGAGGCCAGCATTAGTGGTCTCGGCTGGTTAGCTTGAGTTACGCACCGTTTGGTTGTGTTACGTTTGGTGAGGATGGAATAGGATAGTTCATACTTTTGTGCTATACACTGCTATCCGCGGATATCTGCGCTCTACTGTGTTGCATTATTTTCTGTTTGGCTCGGGCGAGTACAGCAATAGTGGTCTCGCCAGGCTAGGCTGTGTTATGTTACGTACGGTTAGGTTAAGATGTGTCAAGCAGGGTCTGTTTAACTTTGACTTTCGTGTTATACACTGCTATTCGGCGGGTTTCCGAGCTCTAATGTGCTGTAATATACTTTGCTTGTCTCTGGGGTGACCAGTCATGGTGGTCTCGGCACGCAAGATTGAGTTATGTTACGTTTGTGCTTGTAACGTTTCGCTTGGTTAGGACATGCTACTTTGACTATCGCGCTCTAAACGGTTTTTCGGCGTGTTTATGCTTTCTACTGTGCTCTACTTCATTCTACTTTGCTCTGGGGATATTAGGAGCAGTGACGGCGCACGTTGCGTTGAGCTATGCTACGCTTGCTTAGGTTAGGTTAGGAAGGTTTGGTTAGGGTACCTTTGACTTTTGTGCTATGCACTGATATTCTGTGCATTTCTGCGATCTACATTGATCCACTATACTCCGATCGACTATGGGGAGGCGTGCAGTTGTTGCCGTGGCACGTTGGTCTGAGTTAGGTTACGTTCGGTTAGGTAAGGTTAGGTTAATTTCGGTTAGGATATCTCTGACTTTCTTCCTTTACCCTATTATGTGTTGGATTCCTGTGATCTAATGCGTTCTACTATGCCATGCTTGGCTTCTGGGACGCCCGTATCAGTGCTCGCGGCACGATTTGTTGAGTTACGCAACGTTCACTTTTGTCATGTTTGGTCAGGTTAGGATAGAGTATATTTGACATTTGTGCCATACACTGCTACTCGGTGGATTTTAGCTCCCTACTGTGCTATAAAATGTCCTGTTTGGCTCTGGGTTTGCCAGTAATGGTGGTCTTGGCACGTTATGTTCAGATAGGTTTCGTTTCGTTAGGTTGGGTTTGAAAGGCTTGGCTATGTTTTATTTGACGTTTGCGCTGTACACTGCCATACGCTCGATTTCTACGCTCCAGATTACTCTACTTCAATCTGCTCGACACTGGGGATGCGAGCAGTGGTGGTCGTGGCGCGTTAAGTTGTGTTGGGTAACGTTTGCATAGGTTAGGGTATGATAAGTTCGGTCCGGATAGCTTCGGCTTTCGTGCCATACACGGCTATTCGGTTGGTTTCTCTGGTCTACGGTGCTCTAATATATCCTGCTTGGCTCATGGGAGGCCGGACGCAGTGGTCGCCGCAAGCTACGTTAATTTACGCTGCGACAGCTTGGGTTAGGTTAGGACGGATGTTATTAGGGTACCTTCCACTTCTGTGCTATACACTTCAATGTGGTGGATTCCTGCGCTGTCCTGTGCTATAGTACACTCCGCTTGTCTCTGTGGATGCCAGCAATTGTGGTCTCGTCCTGTTAGGTAGGGTTAGGCTACACTCAGTTATGTTACGTTTGATGTGGTTAATATACTATAGCTCAGTCTTTTGTGTTATGCACTGCAAATCGCAGACTTCTGCGCTATACTGTAGTCTAGTATATTTTTCTTGTTCGAGGGGAGGCCAGCAGTAGTGCTCCCGACGCGACAGTTTGATTTCAGTTACGTTTGCTTCTGTTACGTTTGGCCAGGCTAGGATAGAGTAGCTTAGTCTTTTGTGCCGTACGCTGCTAGGCGGTGCGCTTCTGCGCTCTACTGTGCTTTAATTTTACTTGCTTCGCTCTGTGGCAGCCAGTGATAGTAGTCCCTGCGCGTTAGCTTGGGACAGGTTACCTTTCGTCGGTTTAGGTTAGGTTAACCTCGGTCAGGTTTACTTAAACTTTCCTGCCATACACTGCTATTTGGTGTATATCTGCTATATACTGCGCTCCGCTATGTTATACTTAGACATGGGAATGCCAGCAATATTGGTCTCGGCACGTTAGGTTGATATACGTTGCGTTTGGTTAGTTTAGTTTGGGAAAAGTTTGGTAAGAGCAGCTTCAACTTTCGTGGTATATACTGTAATTCGGTGGATTTCTGCGCTCCATGTAGTTCTACTGTTCTCTGCTGGAGGCTAGGGAGGCGAGCAAGGGTGGTCCTAGCACGACAGGTGTGTTACGTTACGTTTGCTTTGGTTAGAGTGGGTTAAGTTTGGTCAGGGTAACTACGACTTTCGTGCAATACACCGCTTTTCGGTGGATTTCTGTGATGTACTGTGTTCTACAACATTCTGCGTTGCACTGTGGAGGCGGGGAGCAGTGGTTACGGCAGGTCATGTTTTGTTATTCAGCGTTCGGCTATGTTATCCTAGGCCACATTAGGTTAGGATATCTGCGGCTTTTGTGCTATTCACTGAAATGAGGTGGATTTCTGCGCTCTAGTGTACTCTAATATGCTCGGCTTGGCATAATGGAGGCCAGAAATGTACGTTTCTTCACGTCATGTTAGTTACACTATGTTTGGATACGTTAGGTGCGGTTAGGTTAGGTCAGAGTATATTAGGCCCTTGTGCTATACACTGCAATACGGTGGATTCTGCTCCCAGCTATGTTCTAGTATATTCTGCTTAGTTCTGTGTAGACCAGTAATCGTGGTCCCGTCATGTTAGGTAGAGTTATTCTACGTTTCGATACGTTACGATTGGTTTGGTAATGATAGGTTGGCTTTGAATTTTGTGCTATCCACTGATATTTCGATGGCTTCTGCGCTGTACTGTGACCTAGTATTTTCTTCTTGGACCTCTGGGGGCCAGCAAT
The DNA here is from genome assembly GCF_001483705.2 of Eufriesea mexicana. Lineage (NCBI taxonomy): Eukaryota > Metazoa > Arthropoda > Insecta > Hymenoptera > Apidae > Eufriesea > Eufriesea mexicana. Next base: position 56,236 of record NW_016908777.1, on the reverse strand, counting down.
GATTGTCTCGTCATATTAGGTAGATCTATGGTACGTTTGGATATGTTACGTTTGGCTAGGTTAAGATAGGCTACGTTGACTTTTGTGCTTTTCGCTGCTATTCGACGGATTCCTGCTCTCCAGTGTGCCTTAATATGCTTTGATTGTCTCTGCAGAGGCCAGCAATGTGGTTTTCGTCTCGTTACGTTCAGTTATACTACGTCTGTGTATGTTAGGTTAGGTCAATTTGGGGAAGGATATGCTCGACTTTTCTGCTATACAGTGCCATTATATGGGATTCTGCGCTCTACTCTCCTCTAATTTGCCCTGCTTGTCGTCGGGGATGCCAGCAATAGTGGCCTAGGCACGTTAGGTCGGATTTGGTTGCGTCGGTAGAGTTACGTTTGGTTAGGTTATGTAGGATAACTTTGACTGTTTTGCTATATACTGCTATTCGGTGGGATTCTCGGCTCTACTGCGCCCTAATATGTCCTGCCTGGCTCTTGGGAGTGCTGAAACAGTGGCCGCGGCACGTTAGATTGGGTTTGGATACATTTGGCTATATTCTGTTGGCTTGGGGTAGATTTGGGTAGCTTTGGCTTTTCTGATATACTCTGCGATTTCACGGATTTCTGCATTCAACTCTCCACTAGTGTGTTCTGCTTGGCGATCGCGAGGCCGGCAAGAGTGTTCTAGACACCTTAGATTGTGTTAGGTTGTGTATGGTTATGGTACGTTTTGTTTTGTTACGGGATGGTTGCTTTGCCTTCGTGCTATACACGGCTATTCGTTGGATTCTTGCCCCATAAATTGCTCTACTACACCCTGCTCGACGCTCGGGAGGCCAGCAAGTGCGGTCCTGGCACGTTGTGTTATGCGAGGTTACGTTTGGTTAGGTTGGGTTAGGATAAGCTTAGTTAGTGTAGTTAAGTCCTTCGTGCTATATACAAAAATTCGGTTGATTCCTGGACTTCACTGTGCACTACTCTAACCTGCTAGTCCCTGTGGAGGCCAGCAATAGTGGCTGCGGTACGTTAGGTGGAGTTAAATTGCATTTGGTTAAGTTAGGTTAGGTTGGGTTTGGTAAGGATGGCTTTCACATATGTGCTCAATGCTGATATTCCATGGACTTCTGTGCTCTACTGTGTTCTAGGACATTCTGGCTGTCTGTGAGGAAGCCAGCAATATTGGTCGCGACATGTTAGCTTTAGTTATTCTACGTTGGGTTAGGTTAGATTAGTTCCGGTTAACTTAAGATATCTTTGAATTTTGTGCTATACATTGCTATTTGGTGGCTTTCTGCGCCCTACTGGGCTTTACTATACTCTGCTTGACTCTGTGGAGGCCAGAAATATTGGTCGTGGCACGATAGGTTTTGCTGGGCTACGTTTGTTAATGTTTCGATTGGTTTGGTTAGGAGAGGATAGCTTCGACTATTGTGCTATACACCGCTTTTCGGAGGATTTCAACGCTCTACTGCGTTCTAATTTGCTCTGCTTGGCTTTGGGGAGGACAGCAGCAGTGGTCGCGCCGCGTTAGGTTGAGTTACATTACGTTTGGCTAGGTAAGGTTAAGTGGTGTTAGCTTATAATAGCTTTGACTCTTGTCCCACGCATTGCTATTCTGTGGACTTTTGCGCTGTTCTGTGTGCTATCGCTGTCTGCTTGTCTGTGTGGACGCCACGGATAGCACTCTCGGCGCGTTAGTTTGAATTATGTTACGTTTGGTTAGGTCAGCCTTTGCTACGCGTGGTTAGGATGGTTATGTCTTTTGCGCTATACACAGCTATTCGGACAATTTCAGCGTTCCAGATTGCTCCGCCATAATCTGCTTAGCTCTCGCGAGGTCAGCAGCAGCGGTCTCGGCGCGTCAGGTTAAGCTACATTACGTCTGCTGATGTTACGTTTGGTTAGGTTATGACAGGGGACTTCCGGCTTTTGTGCTATACATTGCTATTCGGTGGAATTCTGCGCTCTACGGTACTCTAATATGCTCTGCTTGACGCTGCGGAGGTCAGCAATTGTGGTCTCGGCACGTTAGTCCGAGTTATGCTGCGTTCGGTTATGTGAGGTTGTGTCCGGTTAGGTTGGGATATCTTCGACATTGTGCTTTACACTTCAGTTCGACGGATGCCTGCGCTCCACTGTGCTCTACTATGTTCTGCTGGGCTCTGAGGAGGGCAGCAATATAGGTCCCTGCACGTTAGGTAGAGTTAGGCTACGTTTGATTACGTTACGTTTGTTTAGGTTAGGAAAGGATAGCTTTGACTTTTGTGCTATACGCTGCTGTACGTTGAATTTCTGCGCTCTTCTGTGCTCAAGTACGTTCTGCTTGGCTCTGGGGAGGCCAGAAATTGTGGTTTCGGCACGGAAGCTTGTGTTATATTACACTTTGTTGCGTTATGTTTGGTTAGTTTACGCTGGTATAGCTTTGAATCTTCTGCGATACACTACTGTTCGGCCGATACCTGTGCACTGCATTCCACCGCTAGCATATGCTTGTCTCTGGGGGGGGGGGCGATCAATAGGGTTCGCGGCATGTTTGGTTGGGTTATTCTGCGTCTGGTTACGTTAGGTCTGGCTAAGTTTGGTCAGGATGGATTTGACTTCTATGCTATACACTGCTATTCGGTGGATTTCTGCGCTCTGCTGTACTCTAGTATATTGTGCTTCGCTTTGGGGATGCTAGCAGTATTGGTCTCACCACGTTTGACTGAGTTATGCTGCGCTTGGTTGTCACGTTTGGTTAGGTTAGCGCAGGGTAGCTTTGACTTTTGTTCTGTTCACTGCTGTTCGGTGGATTTCTGCGCTCTACTGCTATCTAAATTTCCCTGCTTTGCTCTGGGAATTCCATAAGTAGTGGCCGCGGCGCGTTAGGTTTTGTTACGTGACGTTTGGATGGTTAGGTTTGTTTGGGTTACGTTGGGATATCTTTCACTTTAGCGCTATGCACTTCCATCCTGTGAACCTCAGAGCTCTATTCTCCTACAACATACACTGCTTGGACACGCGGAGGCCAGCAATAAAGGTCCCGGCACGTTCGGTCGAGATGTGATGCGTTTGGTTAGGATAGGCGTGGTTGGGTTATGCTATGGTAGCTTTCTCTTATGTGCTCAACACCGATATTCTATGGACTCCTGTGCTCTACTGCGCTCTATCATGTTCTGCTTGTCTCTGGTGAAGTCAACGATAAACGTCGCGGTTCGCTAGGTTCAGTTATTCTACTATAGGGTAGGTTAGGTTAGGTTTGGTTAGGATAGGGTGTCTATGATTTTCGGCTATACAATGCCACTCGTTGGACTTCAGCGCCCTGCAGCTATCTAATATTATCTGCTTGGCTATGGGGGCCAGCAGTAGTGGCCTCGACATGTTAGTCAGGGTTATGTTGCCTTTGGTTATGTTACGAATGGTATTGTTGGGACAGGATATATTTGACTTTTGTGCTGTACGCTAGTGTACAGTGGATTCCTGCGCTCTACTGACCTCTTATATGTGCCGCTTGGTTCTGGGGAGGCCAGCATATGTGGTCCCGGCACGTTACGTTTAGCTAGGTTATGCTTGGTTAGGTTGGGTTAGGTTAAGATTGGTCAGGGTGGCCATGACCTTTGTGCTGTACCCTGTTATTTGGTCGACTTCTGCTCTCTATGCTGCTGTGCTAGCATCTGCTATCCCATGGGGAGTTCAGAAATAGTGGCCGTGGCGCGTATTGTTTAGCTGGGTTACGCTAGGTTTGGTTCGGTTTGGATATGTTTGGTCCGGGTGGCTATGACTTTTGTGCTATACATTGCTATTCGGTGGTTTTCTGCTCTCTACATTGATCTACTATACTCCGCTCGACCCTGGGAAGGCCAGCAACAGTGGTCGCGGCACGAAATGTCGAGATATGTTACGTTCATTCAGGTCAGTTTAGGTTACGTTATGGGCGGATGGCTTTGACATTCGTGGTATACACTGCTATTCGGTGGATTTCTGTGCTCCACCCAGCTCTGGTATGCTCTGCTTTGCACTGGCGAGGCCAGCGGTAGTGGTGTAGGCACGTTAGTTTGGATTTGTATGCGTTTGACTATGTTACGTTTGGTTATGTTAGGATAATGTAACTTTGACTTTTGTGCCACATACTGCTTTTCGGTGACTTACTGCGCCCTACTGTGCTCTAATATGCTCTGGTTGGCTCTGAGGTGGCAAGTAATAGAGGTGGCTGCACGTTAAGTTTTGTTTCTTTACGTTTGCGTATGTGATGATTGGTCAGGCTAGGACAGGGTAGCTTGGACTTTTGCTCTATATACAGAATTTCGGCGGATACGTGCACTCTTCGGAGCCCTAGTATGGTCAGCTTGGCTCTGGAAAGACAGCAATATTAGTATCGGCACGTCTCATGCTGGTATTCTACGTTTTATTTGGTTAGGTTATGTTGGATTATGTTAGGTTAGGTTGGATTAGGTTAGGATATGGTAGCTGCGACTTTTCCGATATACACTACGATTCTGTGGATTTCGGCGCCGTTCTCACCTCTAATATGCTCTGCTTGTCTCTGTGGAAGTCAGCTATACTGGTCGACGTTCAGTAAGCACGTTCGGTAAAGATAGGTTATGTTTGAATATATTACGTTCGTAAAGATTAGGAACGGTTAGCTTTGACTTTTGAGCTATACACCGCTATTCAGTGGATTTCGACCATCCAAGTTGCCCTACTATACTCTGCTCGTCTCTGGGGAGGCCAATAATAGTGGTCTCGGCACGTTAGGTTGAGTTATGTTATGTTTCGTTAGGGTACGTTAGGAAGTGTTGGTTAGTATTTCCTCGACTTTTGCGCTTTACACTGCTATTCAGCGGATCCCTGCGCTCTACAATGCTCTACTATACACTGATCGGCTCTGGAGAGGCGAGCAATAGTGTTCGGAGTACATTACCTTGCGTTAGGTTATGTTTGGTCGGGCTAGGTTTGGCTAACCTTGGGTAGTATAGCTCCAACTAACGTGCTATAAACTGTTGTTAGGTGGATTTCTGTGATCTACTGCGCTCTACTGTATTCTGCTTGGCTCTGGGGATGCCTGCAACAGTAGTCGCGGCACGTTATATCCCGCTATGCTACGTTTGGTTAGGTTAGGTTATGCCAGGATGAGTTAGGATATCCTCGTCTTTTGCAACATACACTGCCATTCCGTGTATATTTGTGCTCTACATTGCCCTCCCATACTCTGCTCGACACTGGGCGGGGGGGTGGGGGGCAATAGTGGCCGTTGCACGTTAGCTTTAGTTATGTTACGGTTTGTTAAGTCAGGTTAAGCTATATTTGGTAAGGATAGCTCTGATTTTCGTGCTATACACTGCTATTCGGTGGATTCCTGTAATTTACTGTGTGCTACTACATTCTGCTTGACTCCTGAGGGCCAGTAGTAGTGAGCGCGGCACGTTATGTCGACTTAGGCTACGTTTGGTTAGCTTATGTTAGATTGGTTGTGGTCTGGATATATGTGACTTTTGTGCTATTCACTGCGTTTCTATGGGCATCCGTGCCTTACTGCCCTCTAGTATGCTCTGCCCAACCCTGGGGCGGCGAGAAATAGTGGCCGCGGCACGTTGCTTTGTATTAGACTATGTTTGGTTATGTTAGGTTGGGATAAGTTTGGTTAGGGTACCTTTGACTTTCGAGGCACAGACTTTTTTCAGGTGGATTTCCGTGATCCACTCTGATCTACTTAATTATGCTTGTGTCTGGGGATGCCTAGAGCTGTGGTCGCGGCCCGTTACGTTCAGCTATGCTACGTATTTTTAGGTTGGGTTGGGTCAGGTTGGGATAGGGTATCTTCATCTTTTGCGCTGTACAATCCTATTCGGTGGATTTCTGCGCTCTACATTGCTTTATTATACTCTGCTGGCATCTGGGGAAGCGAGTGATAGTGTTCGAGGCACGAAACGTTGAGTTATGTTACGATTGGTTTCGATAGGTTAGGCTGGTTTGGTTAGGATGCCTTCGACTTTCGTGATGTACACAGATTTTCTCTACTACGGTGAATTTACTCTACTGTGCTCAAGCATGTCCTGCTTGGCTCTGCGAGGGGCAGCAATAGCGGCCGCGGCTCGTTAGGTTGAGTTCTGTTACGTTTGCATATGTTACGATTGGTTAGGTTTGGAGAGGATAGCTTTGACTTTACTGCTATAGTCCGATAATCGGTGGATTTCTGCGCAACACAGTGCCCGATTATGTAATGCTCAGCTGTGGGAAGGCCAGCAATAGTGGCCTCGGCACTTTATGTTGGGACATGCTACGTTCGGTTAGATTGGGTTAGGCTAAGTTTGGAAAGGGTAGCTTCAACTTTTGTGCTGCACACTGCTATTCGGTGGATTTCTGCGCTTTTCCCTGCTCCAGTATGTTCTGCTTGGCCCTGGGGCGGGCAGCAGTGACGGTCTCGGAACGTTAGGTTGAGTTATGCTATGTTTGGCTATGTCCTATATGTTTGGGTTTGGCTTATGTAGCTTAGTCCTTTCTGATATACACTGCGATTCTATGGATTCCGGCGTTCTGCTCTGCACTAGAGTGTTCTGCAGGGCTCTGGACAGGCCAGCATTAGTGGCCGCGGCACTTTAGCTTGTGCAAGCTTACGTTTGGCTATGTTACGTTTGGTTAGTTTAAGAGGGAATAGCTTCGGCTTTAGTGCCATAATCTGCTATTAGCTGGATTCCTGTGCCCTCCAAAGCTCTAATAGCTGCACTGGGGTGTGGGGCAGCAGTAGCGGCTTCAGGTGTATAGGTTGTGTTGAGCTATATTTGTCTATGCATTGTTGGTTCAGGCTAGGCCTAGGTAGCTTCGGTTTTTCCGATATACACTGCGATTCCATGGATCTCTGCGTTCTACTCTACACTAACCTGTTCTGCTTGGCTCTGTGGAGGCCAGCAATGGTGCTAGCGGCACGTTTGGTTGAGTTAGGTTACGTTCGCTCATGTTACGGTTGGATAGGTTAGTAGAGGATAGGTTCGACTTTAGTGCCATAGTCTGCTATTAGGTGAATTCCTGCTCCCTACAGTGCGCTAATATTTTCAGCCTGGCTCTGGCAAGGCCAGCAATAGTGGTCTCGGTACGTTTGGCTGAAATATGTTTCGTTTGGTTATGTTATGATTGGTTCGGTTACGAGAGGATAGCTGCGACTTTAGTGCTATAGTCTGCCATTAGGTGGATTTCTGCGCCCGACGGTGGTCTAACATTTTCTGCCTGTCCTTTGGAAAGACAGCAATAGTGGTCTCAGCGCGTTACGTTTATTCCCGTTACGTTCGGTTAGGTAGGGTTGGGCTAAGTTTAGCTGGCATAGTTTCAACTTTCGTCCGACACACGGTATTTGGTAGATTCCCGCCCCCTAATCTGCTCTAGTCTGATCTGCGTTCCCTGTTGAAGCCAACAATAGTTGTCGCGGCAAATTGTGTTGTGTTTGGCAATATCGGGATGGAATACGTTAGTTTTGGTTTGGTTTGGGTATCTTTGGCTTTTCTGCTCTTCACTGCGGTTCTATGGACTTCTGCGCTCTACTCTGCTCTATTAGGTTCGGCATGGCCTTGTGGAGGCCGGCAACAGTAATCGCGGCACGTTCGGTTGTGTTTTATTACGTTTCATTCGGTTAGGTTAGGACATGTTTGAGTAGGGTGCCTTTGACTTTTGTGCTATGCACTGCTATTTGGTGGCCTTCTGCGCTCTACTGTGCTCTACTACACTCTGCTCTACTTTGCGGGAGCAGCAAGTGTGGTTGTGCCTCTATACGCTGTGCTAGGCTACGTTTGGTATTGCCGCGGTTGGTCAGGTTAGAATAGGATAGCTTTGGCCTTCGTCCTATTCATCGCTATTCGGTGGAATTGTGCGCTCTACATTGGTCTACTACACTCTGCATGACTTGGTGGATGCCTGTAATAGCGGTCTTGGTAAGATAAGTTCAGTTACGCTACGTTCGGTTATGTTACATTTGTATGGGTTGGGTTTGGATTGCTTTGACTCTCGTAGCGTAAACTGTTGTTCGGTGGACTTCTGAGCGCTACCGTGTTCTGGTATACTCTGCTTAGCTCTGGGGATGCCAACAATTGTGTTCTCGGCACGAGTGGCTGAGATGGAAAACGCCTGGTTATATTAACTCTGGTTATGTTAGGATAGTATAGCTTTTACTTTTATGCTATACGCCGCTATTCGGTGCACTTCTGCTCTCTACGTTGCTCTAGTATGCTCTGCCTTCCACCGGCGATGCCAGCAATAGTATCCTCGGCATTTTATGTTTAGTTAGGTTACGTTCGGTTAGGTCCGGTTAGGACAGTTTACGTTCGGATATCCTTGACTTTTGTGCTACAAGCTGAAGTGGGGTGGACTACTGAGCTCGACGTTGCTCTAGTTCATTCTGCTCGGCTATGGAGTGGCAAGCAATTGCGGTCACGGATCGTTAGGCTGAGTAAGGCTACGTTCGGTTATGATACGTTTGGCGATGTTAGGATGTGTCAGCTTTGACTTTTGTGCTATACACTCGTATTCGGTGTACTTCTACCCTCTACTGTCCTCTTATATGATCTGCTCGTCTCTGAAGAGGCCAGCAATAGTGGTCTCGGCTCGTTAGGTTGAGTTACTTAACGTTCGATTAGGTTACGTTAGTATGGGTTAAGTTCGGATATCTTTGCCTTTCTCGGCAAAGATTGCTATTCGGAGGATTTATCCGCTGCTCTCTGCTCTGCTAAGCCCTGATCGACTGTGGGGAGGCCAGCAATAGTGGTGGCTGCACGTTAGGTTTTGTTATGATACGTTTGTGTATGTTACGGTTGGCATGGTTAGGGGACGATAGCATATCTTTTGTGCTAAACGCAGCCATTCGGCGGATTCCTGCAATCCACTGTCCTCTAGTATACAATGCTCGACTCTGGGGAGGACAGAAATTGTCGTCTCGTCACGTTAGGTTAAGTTTGGTTGCATTTGGTTAGGTTACGCTTGCTTGGGTTAGGTATGGATAGCTTTGACTTTCTAGGAATAGAATGCTGTTCGCTGGATTTCTGTGCTCTGCTATTCTCTACTGTGCTCTGCTCTACCCTGGGGAGACCAGAAATGGTGGCCGTGGCACGATAGGTTTTGTTAGGCCACGTTTGGCCAGGTTACGGTTGGTTAGATTAGGTTTGGATAAGTTTGGTTTGGGTCGCTTCTACCTTCGTGCTGTACACTGTCGTTCGGTGGATTCCTGCCCTGTACTGTGCTATAATATGCTATGATTTGCTCTGGCGATGCCGGCAACGGCGGTCGTGGCACGTTTAGTTGTGTTATGTTACGTTCGGTTAGGCTAGGTTGGGCTAGGCGAGGACAGGGTAGCTTAGACTTTTGTGCTATACACAGCTCATCGGTGGATTTGTGCGCTCTACTGTCCTCTAATATGTTCTGCTTGGACCGGGGGTGGCAGCAACTGTGGTCTCGGCTCGTTAGGTCGAGTTATGTTATGTTTGGCTTGGCTAGGTTAAGTTTGGTTTGGTTAGAGTAGTTGTGACTTTTGTGCTGTACGCAGCTATTCGGTCGATACATGCTCTCTGCGTTACTCTACTAGACTCTGCTTGTCTGCCGGGAGGCCAGCAGAAGTGGTTGCAGCACGTTCGTTTGTGTTATGTTACGATTGGCTTGGTTAGGGTAAATTAAGTTTGGCTAAGTTTGCTTTGACGTTTGCGCCATTCACTGCTGTTCGGCGGACACCTGCGCTTTACTGTGCCCCAATATATTCTTCTTGGCTTCGGGAGGCCAGCAGTAGCGCTCTCGGCACTTCAGGCTGAGTTCGGTTGCGTTTGTTTATGTTACGTTTGGTTATGTTTGTACAGGGTAGCCTTGACTTTTATGATACACCCTGCTATTCGTTGGATTTCTGCGCCCTAGTGTGCTATACTATGCTCTGCTTGGACATGGGTGTTCCGCAGTATTGGTCGCAGCACTTTATTTTGAATTAGGATATGTTTGGTTAGGTACTGTTTGTATGGGTTAAGCTTTGGTAGCTTAGCCTTCCCGATATGCGCTGCGATTCCTTGGATTTCTGCATTTTACTATAAACTTGTATGTTCTGCTTGGCTCTGCGGGTACCAGCAATCATGGTCGCGGCACGTTAGGTTGTGTCAGGTTACGCTGGGTTATATTAAGGTTGGCTACGTTAGGAGCAGGTAGTTTTGACTTTTGTACTATACACTGCTGCTCGGTGGATTTCTGCGCTCTACATTGCTCTAATATATTCTTCTTGTCCCTGAGGCGGCCAGCATTAATGTTCGTGTCACGCTTGGTTGAGTTAGGTTCCCTTCGCTTTGGTTCGGTTAGGATACGTCTGGTCGAGAGGGCTTTAACTTTTGTGCTATACAGTGCCATTCTGTGCATTCCTGCGCTTTACCGAGGTCTAGTAAATTCTGCTTGGCTATGCGGAGGCCAGCTGTAGTGGTTCCGGCACGTTAGTCTGAGTTACTTTGCGTATAGTTATGTCACGCTTGGTTAGGTTCGGTGAGTGTAACTCTGACTTTTGAACTATACCGTGCTATTCGGAGCATTTCTGTGCTCTACATGGCTGCACTGTGCTCTACTCGTGCCTGGGGGACCAGAAATGGCGTTCGTGGCTCGATAGTTTGAGTTAGGTTACGTTCACTTAAGTACGGGTAGGTTAGGTTTTGTTGAGGTGGTTCTGACTTTCGTGCTGTATCCTGCTGTTCCATGGATTTCTGCGCTCTGTTCTGCTCTAATATGCCCAGCTTGGCTCTGCCGATGCAATACAGGACTTGTCTAGCTAGGTTCAGTTGTTCCACTTTCGTTCCAGTTGGGTATGGTCTGGTTTGGCAAGGATGTCTTTCACTTTTGTTGTATACATTGCCATCTGGTGGCTTTCTGCTCTCTATTGTGCTCTACTATACTCTGCTAGAATCTGGGGAGGCCAGCAATACTGGTCGTGGCACGATAGGCTTTGTAAAGCTATGTTCGGTTATTCCAAAATTGGTTAGGTTAGGACAGGGCAGCTTTCGCTTTTGTGCTATGCACCGCTATTCGGTGGATTTCAATGCTTTACATTGCACTACTATACTCTTTTCGACTCTGGCGAATCCAATAATAGTGTTCTCGGCGCGATAGGTTGAGAGAGTATACGTTCGGTTGGGTTACGTTTGCCATTGTTAGGCTTAGATAGCCTCGACTTTTCTGCTATACACTGCTATTCCATAGATTTCTGCGCCCTGCTCGCCTCTACTATGCTCTGCTCGGCTCTGCGGAGGCCAGCGATACTAGCCGCAGAGCGTTAGCATGGGATAGGTTACGTTTGGACATGTTACGTTTGGTAGGGATGGTTGGGGTAGCCTTGGCATATGTGCTCTACACGGATATACTACGGACTTCTGTGCTCTACTTTGCTCTAGTATATTCTGCTCGGCTCTGGGTAAGCCGGCAGCCATAGCCTCGGCACGTTCGTCTGCGCTAGGTTGCGTTTGGCTATATGACGTTTGATTAGGTTAGGATAGAGTAGCTTTGACTTTTATGCCACACACGGTCATTCGCTGGATTTCTGCGCTCTATTGTGATCTAATTTTCCCAGCTTTGTTCTGGGTATTCCAGAAATGGTGGCCGCGGCGCGTTAGTTTCAGATAGGTTACGTTTGGTTAGGTTAGGTATGTTTGGGTTAGGTTGAGATTGCTTTGACCTTTGTGCTATACAGTGCCATTCGGTGGATTTCTGCGCTCTACTGTGCACTAGTATATTCTGCTTCGCTATGGGGCGGTCAGCAGTATTGGTCTCGGCACGTAAGTCTGAGCTATGTTCTGTTCGGATATGTTACGGTTGGTTGGTTAGGATAGGATAGCTTAGACCTTTGCGCTGTACATGGCTATTCGGTGGACTTCTGCCCTCTACCGTGCTCTAATCTGCTCTGCTTGGCTTGGAGAGAACAGCAACGGTGGTCACGGCATGTTACCTTGTGTTCTGTTGCGTTTGTTTATGGTACGAATTGTTAGGTTAGAAAAGTATGCCTTTAACTTCTGTGGCATACACCCTAAGTATTACTGCACCCTACTATCGTATGATATGCTCTGCATGGCTCTGGGGGTGCCAGGCATGGTGGTCGCGGAACGATAGGTTTAGATAGATTACGCTTGGTTAGGTTTGGTTGCGTTGGGTTGGTTTTGGACATCTGAGGCTTTTGAGCTTGACACTGCCATTCTATGGACATCTGCGCTCTGTATTGCGCTATCAAATTCTGCTTGCCTTCGGGGACACCAGGATGGGTGGTCGTGGCACTTTACGATGAGTTATAATATGTTTGGTTTGGTAAGGGTTATTTAGGTTAGGATAGGTTAGTTTTGCCTTTTTATCCTATACAAAGCTGTTCCGTATATTTCTGCGCTCTACTGCACTCTAATATGTCATGCTTGTATCTGTGGAGGGCGGCAATAGTGGTCTAGGCACGTTAATTTGAGCTATGCTCCGTTCGGTGCCGTTACGGTTGATTATGCTTGGAAAGAGCAGCTTTAACTTTGGTGCCGTGCACTGCTATTCGATGGATTTCCGAGAACTAGTGTGCTGTTATATGTTCCGCACGTCTCCGTGCAGGCCTGCAATAGTGGTCGTGGCACGTTTGGATGAGATACGTTATGTTTGGTTTGGCTAGATTAGGTTAAGTTTGGTTAGGATGGCTATGAGTTTTACGCTATACACTGCTATTCGTTGGATTTCTGCGCCCTATGTTGCTCTGCTATACCCTGCTCGACTCTCGGAAGGTCAGCAATAGTGGTCGCAGCTCGTTAGGTTGTGTTCGATTGCGTTTGGTTGGGTTAGGTTATGTTTGGTTAGGTTGGGATAGCTTTGACTTTTGTGCTACACCCTGCTGTTCTATGGACTTCTGCGCTCCACTGTGCGCTATCACGCCCTGCTTGTCTCTGGGGACGCCTGGTACGGTGGTCGCAGCACGTTGGATTGAGTCATGTTAAGCTTGATTGGGCATGGCTTGGTTATGTTCGGTTGGGATAGATTTTACTTTTGAGCAATACGCTGCTATTTGGTGGATTTTTGAATTCTGCTCTGCTCTAATAGGTTCTGCTAGGCCCTGGGGAGGCCAGCAGTTTATGTCTCGTCTCGCTACGTTTAGTTATTCCACGTTCAGTAAAGTTAGGTTAGGCCAGATTGGGTTAGGGTATCCTTGACCTTTGTGCGATATACTTCTATTTCGCGGCTATCTGCGCCCCACTGTGCACTTGTATATACTGCTTGGCAATTGGGAGGCCAGCAAAACTGGTTACGGCTCGTTAGGTTATGTTAGGTTGCTTTCGTTTGTACTACGTTTGGATAGGTTAGGAGAAGATAGCATTGACAATTGTGATACACACTGCCATTCTGTTTGTTTCTACGCTCTACGATGCTCTACAATACGCTGCTCGACTCTCGGGATGCCAGCAACAGTGGTCGCGGCACGTTATGTTAAGACAGATTACGCTCTGCCAGGTTAGGTTACGTTGTGTTAGGTTACGATAGCTTAGACTTTTATGCTACACACTGCAATTCTATGGAACTCTGAGCTCTTCTGTGGTCTACCACACTTTGCTTGTCCCCGTGGAAGCCAGGTTAGTGCCTTCGGCATGTTAGGTTGAGATATGTTACGTTTGGTTACGTTATGTTCGGTTAGGTTTGGTTAAGGTATATTTGACTTTTGTGATGTACACTGCGGTTGGGTAGATATCAGCGCTCTACATTGCTCTGCTATGCTCTGCTTAGCTTTCGTGAGGCCAACAATAGCGAACCTTGCGCATAAGGTTGGGTCACGTTGCATCCGCTGATGTTACGTTTGGATAGGTTTGGATAGGATAGCCTTGACTTCCGTGCTATGCACTGCTGTCCGGTGGATTTCTGCGCTTTACTGTGCTCTAATATGCTCTGCTTGCCACTGGGGAGGACAGCAAGTGTGGTATCTGCGCGCTACGTTGTGATAATTTGCGTTTGGTTATGTTACAATTGGATACGTTAGGCTAGGATAGCACTAACGGTTGTCCTACACACTGCTACTCGGCGGATTTCTGCACTCCACTGCGAACTAATATTCTCTTCTCTGCACTGGGGAGGCCAGAAATAGTGGCTTCGTCGCGTTAGGTTGATTAATGTTACGTTCGGTTAGGTTTGGTTTGTTTGGGTTCGGCCTGGTTATCAATGACGTTTCTTTAATCCACAGCCACTGTATCGAGTTCTGCGCTTTACCCTCCTGTAATAAGTACTGCTTCCCTCTGGGGAGGTGAGCAATTGTTGTCTAGGCATATTAGGTTGAGGTAGGTAGCGCTTGGTTTTGTCGTATTTGTCCAGGTTAGGTTAGGGTCTATTTGATCTTTGCACTGCAAACTGGTATGCGGCGGATTACTGCGTCCTACATTGCTCCAGTATGTCCTGCTTGGCTCTTGAGAGGCAAGCAATAGTGTACTCTGCACGTTTGGTTGGGCTTGGCTACGTTCGGTTATGTACCGTTTGGTTATGTAAGGCTAGGGTAGCATTAACAATTGTGCGATGCACTGCGATTCTATCGACTTCTGTGCTCTACTTTCCTCTAATATGTTCATCTTGGCCCAGGGGATGCCAGATGTAGCGGTCGCGGCACGTTAAGTTGTGTTGGTTTACGTTTGTATTCATTTGGTTGGGTTTGGTTAGGCTGCGATAGCTATGTCCCCTTTGCTACTCACGGCACTTCGATGGACTTCTGCTGCATATTGTGCGCTACCACAATCTGCCTGTTTCCAGGTACGCCAGGAATAGTGGCCTCGGCTGGCTGGGTTGTGTCATGATACGCTTGGCCTGGCTATGTTAGGATATATTTGCTTAGGATAGGTTCGCCTTTTGAGCTATACACTGCTATTCCGACGATATATGCCCTCTGTATTGCACTACTAGCATCTGCATGTCTCTGGGGAGGCCAGCAATAGCGGCCGTGGCGTGTTTGGTTGAGTCAGGTTGCGTTCGACTATGTCAGGTTAGGCTAGGTTTGGTCAGGATGGCTTCGACTTGTTCGCTATACACTGCTATTCGGTGGATTTCTTCGCTCCACTGTGCTATAATAAGCTCTGCCTGGCGATAGGGAGGACAGCAATTGTGGTCTCGGCTCGTTAGGTTGTATTCGGCTACGCTTGTTTAGGTTACGTTTGGTTAGGCTGGGATAGGATAGCTTTGGCTTTTGTGCTATACACTGACTTTCTGTGGGCTTTTGCGCCCTGCAGTTCTCTAACGTGCTCTGCTTGGCGCTGGGGGACAGCAATAATGGTTGCTGCACATTTGGCTCCGTTACGTTACCCTAGGTTCGGTTATGATAGGCTAAGTTTGGTTAGGATGGCTTTGACGCTTGTGCTATACACTGCTATTCTGAGGATTTCTACGCTCTAATGTACCCTAGTATATTCAGCTTGGCTGCGGGCGACCAGCAGTAGTGTCCTCGGGAAGTTATGCTGAGACGTATTGCGTTTGATTGTATCACGTTTGGATAGGTGAGGGTAGGATAGCGCAGGCTTTTGTGCTAGGCACTGCTATTCGGTGGATTTCTACGCCCTGCCTTGCTCTACTGTACTATGCGCGACTCTGGGGATAGCAGTAATAGTTTTCTCGACCCGCTATGTTGTGTAGGCTGCGTTTGTCTACACTACGTTCGTTTTGGTTAGCCTCGTATAGATATGACTTTCGTGGTATACATTGATACACGGTGGACTCCTACGCTTTAGTCTCCGTAGTATGTTCTGCTTGTCCGTAGGGAGCCCAGTAACAGTGTTGGCGGTACATTATGCTGAGTTGGGCTATGTTTGGCTGGGACACGTTGGTTCGTGTTAGGCTATCGCAGCTTAGGCTTTTCCGATACACACTGTGATTCTAAGAAGTTCCGCGTTCTACTATCCACTAATATGTTCTGCCTGGCTTTGTAGATGGCAGCAATCGTGGTCTCGGCAATTTATATTGAGATATGTTAAGTTCGGCTAGGTTAGGTTAGGCCAAGTTTGGTTAGAATAGATTCTACTTTTGTACTATGCGCTGGAATTCGGCGGATTTCTGCGATCCATATTGCTATAGTGTGCTCGGCTTAGCTCTGTGGAGGCCTGCAAGTGTAGTCTAGGCACGTTATGTTGAGTTATGCTACGTTTGGTCATGTTAGGCATGGTTAAGTTAGGATAGGAAACTTTGACTTTGTTGCTGTACACTGCTATACGGAAGATCTCTGCCCTCTACTGAGCTCAAATAGGCTCTGCTCGGCACTGGGGCGGCACGGAACAGTGGTCTCGGCACGTTAGTTTGGGCTATGCAACGTTGGGTTTGGATGTGTTAGTTCGGGTTATGTCTGGATAGCATTGACTTTCGTGTTATACACTGCTATTCGGTGCATTTCTGATTTCTAATATTCTCTACTATAATCGGCTCGACTCTTGGGATGACAGCAATCGTGATCGTGGCGCGACACATTGTGTAACGTTAAGCCGCATTATGTTACGTTTTGATAAGTTAGGTTAGAATCGCATTGACTTTTGTGCTATACACTGGTATCCGGTGCATTCCTGCACTCCACATTTCCCCACTGTACTCTCCTCATCTATGTGAAGGACTGCAATAGTGGCCTCGGCTCGTTAGGATTAGTTACTCTACGTTTGGTTAGGTCAGGTTAGGGCAAATTAGGTTCGAACATCTTTGACTTTTGTGATATACACTGCTATTTGGTGGCTCCCTGCACTCTACTGTGCTCTAGTATATACTGCCTGACTCTGTCGAGGCGAGCGACATAGGTCTGGGCACGTTAGGTTACGTTAGCTTGCGTTTGGTTGTATTACACTTTTATATGTCATGCCAGTGTAGCTCTGATTTTTGCGGTATACACCACTGTTCGGAGAATTCCTACGCTCATCATTTCTCTACTATGCTCCGCTCGACTCTGGGGAGGCCAGCAATAGCGGCCGTGGAGCGATACGTTGAGATAGGTTACGCTTGGTTTGGTCAGATTAGTCTACGTTTGGTTAGGATGGCTTTGAGTTTTGCGTTATACACGTCTATTTGCTGGCATCTTGCGCTCTACTGCGCTTTGCTATACCTTGCTCGACTCTGCGGAGGTGGACAAGAGTGTTCATTGCTCGATAGGTTGCGCTAGGATACATTTAGTGATGTTACGATTGGTTAGTTTAGGATAGGGTGGCTTCGTCGTTTGTGCTATAAACCGCTATTCGGAGGATTTATACGCTCTACATTGCTCTACTGTTCTCAGCTCGACTCCGGGGAATCCAGTAATAGTGTTCTCGGCCTGTTACGTTGAGTTAGGTTGCGTTTGGTTACGCTCTGTTCGCTTTGGTTAGTTTTGTATAGATTTGACTTTCGTGATATACTCTGATCTTCGGTAGACTACGAAACTCCACTGTGCTCTAGTACGCTCTGCTAGGCCCTGCGGAAGCCAGTAATAGTGGTCTCGGCGGGACAGGTTCAGTTAGGATACGTTTGGTTGGGTTACGTTTGCTCTGGTTAGGTGTGGATAATTTCGAATTTTCTGCTGTACACAGCGACCCTATGGACATCTGCGCTCTGCTCTCCTATATTATGCTCTGCTTGGCTCTGTGGAGGCTCTGTGGTTAAGTCAGGTAAGGAAATGTTAGGTTCCGTTTGGTTACGCTATGTTTTGTTAGGTTAGGAAGGGATAGCTTTGATTTTTGTGCCATACACCGCTGTACGTTGAATTTCTGAGCTCTAGTGCGCTGTAGTACGTCCTGCCTGGCTCTGGCAGGGCCAGCAATGGTGGTCTCGGCACGCTAGGTTAAGTTGTGTTACGCTAGATTTCGCTAGGTTAGGATAGGTTTGGTTAGGGTAGCTTTGAATTTTCAGCTATGCACTGCTATTCGGTCGATGTCTGTGCACTGCATTGCTCTACTGGCATCAACTTGCCTCTGTGGAGGCCAGCTACGGTGGTCGTGGCATGTTTCTTTCAGTTAGGCTACGTTTGATTATTTTAGGTTCCGTTGCGTTTGGCTAGGGCGGCTTTGACTTTTGTGCCATACACTGATATTCGGTGGATTTCTGCGCTCTGCGGTACTCTAGTATATACTGCTTGGATATGGGAATGCCAGCAACATTGGTCTCGGCACGTTAGTTTGTGTTCCTATGCGTTCGGCTATGATACGTTTGTCTATGTTTGGTTAGGATAGTCTTGACCCTTGTGCCACATACTGCTATTCTATGGACCCCTGCGCCCTTCACAGCGCTGTTGCACTCTGCTTGTCTCTGTGGATGCCAGGAGTATTGCTCTCGGCACGTTTGGTTGAGTTATGTTACGTTTGCTTTTTTCAGGTTTGGTTGGGTTTGATTAGGATAGCTTTGACATTTGTGCTGTACACTGCTATTCGGGAGATGCCAGAGTTCACGTTTCTCTGCTATACTCTGCTTAGCTGCCGTGATGCCAGCAATAGCGGTCGTGGCACGTCAGGTTTCGTTCCATAACGTCCACTCATGTCACGCTTGGTTTGGTTAAGATGGTATAACTTTGACTTTTGTGTTATACACAGACATGCTGCGGGTTTCTGCACTCTACTTCGATCTAATATTCCCTGCTTTGGTCTGGGAATGCCAGAAATTGTGACCGCGGCGCGTTACGCTGAGTTATGATGCGTTTGGTTAGGTTAGGTTTGTTTGGGTTAGGTTGGGATATCATTGCGTGTACTTCTGCACTCTACTGTGCTGCAGCATATTCTTCTTGGCTATGTGGAGGCCAGCAGTATAGGCTTCGGCGCGCTGGTCTGAGTTAGGGTCTGCATGGCTATGTTACGATTGGTTGGGTGAGGACAGCATAGCTTTGACTTCTGCGCTGAAAATTGCTATTTACACTCCAGCGCGCTACTGTGTTCTAATATGTTCTACCTTGCTCTGGGTAGGTCAGCAATAGTGGGGTAGGCTCGTTAGTTCTAGTTGGGTTACGTTTGGTCAGGTTACTTTAGCATGCGTTTTATTTGGACATCTTTGACATTTCTGCTATATACTGCCATTCTATTGACTCCTGCTCTGCACTCTCCTCCTATATTTGCTGCTTGGGAATGGGCAGACCAGCAGCATTGTCTTGTCGCGTTATGTTAGGTTAGGTTGCATTTGGTTCTATTACGTTTGTATATGATAGGACAGGATAGATTTGACTTTTGTGTTATAATCTGCTATTCGGCGGATTTCTGCGCTCTATATTGCTCCACTTTACGCTGCTCGACACTCGGGATGCGGGCAACGGTGGTCGTGGCACGTTAGGTTGAGTTAGGTTACGTTTCGCTAGGTTAGTGTAGGTAACGCTTGATTAGGGTAGCTTTGACTTCCGTGCTATGCACAGCTCTTCGGTGGATTCCAACGATCCGCTGTGCTCTACTCTAATTTGCTGGACGCCGCGGAGGACAGCAGCAGTGGCGGCGGCACGTTAGGCTTAGTTAGGTTACGTTTGGCTAGTTTCGGTTACGATGTGTTAGGTTAGAATATATTCGAATTTTGCGCTGCACACTGCTATTCTATGGACTTCTGCGCTCTTCAATTCGCTACGAAACATTGCTTGTCTCTGTGGACGCCAGGAATGGTGCGCTCGGCACGTTAGTTTGCGTTCTGTTACGTTTGGCTATGACGGTAAAAGCAGCGTTGACCTTTGTGCTAAACTCTGCCATTCGGAGGATTCCTAGGCTCCACTCTGCTCTAATGTTTACCGCTAGCCTGGGTAGGCCAGCAATTGTGGTTTCGGCTGGTTAGGCTGTGTACGGCTGCGTACGTTTATGTTGGGTTTGGTTAGGTGAGGATAGGGTAGCTTATGCTCTTGCACAGTACACTGCTATTCGGTGGATTGACGCGCCCTACATTGCTCCCCTATACTCTAATCGGCTCTCGGGAGGCCTGCAATAGTGGTCTCTGCACACTAGTTTGAGTTTGGTTACGCTTGGCCCTTCCTGGTTAGGTTAGATTTGGTTAGCGTAGATTTGACATTTCTGCAATACAGTGCTATGCGGTCTATATCTGCGCTCGGCGTTGCTCTGCTAGCATCTGCTTGTCTCTGGGGAGTCCAGAAATTGGGTTCGTGGCACGTTTGTTTGTGTCATGTTGCGTCTGGTTAGGTTAGGTTAGGCTATTTTTGTTCAGCACATCTTCGCCGTTTGAGCTACGCACTGCAGTTCAGTGGATTTCTGCGCTCTACATTGATCTACTGCACTATGTGCGACTCCCGGGGGTCCAGCAAATGTGGTCGCGGCACGACACGTTTGGCAAAGCTACGTCGGGTTATGCTAGGATTGGACAGATTAGGTTAATATATCTTTGACTTTTGTGCTGTACACTGCAGTGCGGTCGATTACTGTGCTCTACTGTGTTCTGATACATTCTGTGTGGCCCTGGGGAAGCTAGCAGTAGCGGTCTAGCGAAGACAGTTTGAGTTATGTTACGCTTGGTTGGGTTAGGTTAGGCTCGGTTAGTTTGGGGAAGCTTCGACTTCTCTGCCAAACATTTCCATTCCATGGACTTCTGCGCTTTGCGCTCCTCTAGCATGTTCTGCTTGGCTCTACTCAGGGCAGCAGTAGTGGTCTCGTGACGATAGGTTGCGCTAGGCTACGATTGGTGACGTGACGTTTGGACTGCTTAGGACAGGACAGCAATGACTTTTGTGCTATACACTGTTATTCGGTGGATCTCTGTACTCTACTGTGTTCTGATATGCTCTACTTGGCTCTGTGGAGGCAGCAATGTTGGTCTCGGCACGTCAGGATGTGTTAGGTTTCGTTTGGTTACGTTACGCTACGTCAGGTTGGGATGGGACGGCTATGTCTTTTGTGCTATGCAATGATGTTCGGTGGATTTGTGAGCTCTACAATGTCCTCCTAAACTCTACTCGAACCTCGGGCTGCCAGCAACAGCGTTCGCGGAACGTTAGGTTGTGTCTTGTTATTTTCGTTTATTTTAGGTTAGCCTATGTTTGATTAGGATAGCTTTGACTTTCGCGCTGTACACAGATATTCGATGAATTACTGCCGCCTTCTGA
>NW_016908777.1:0-35077 GCF_001483705.2 Eufriesea mexicana | reverse complement strand
GGGGGGGGGGAGCAATGGTGCTCCAGGCACGTTGGGCTTTGTTATGTTACATTGGCTATGTTGTGCTTGGTAAGGACAGGATTCGACAACTCTGACATTTGTGCTGTACATTGATATTCGGTGGGGTTCTGAGCTCTTAATTGCTCTACTATACACTGCCTGAATCTGGGAAAACCAGCAATAGCGATCGTGGCACGATATGCTTTATTACGTTACGTTTGGTTTCGCTATGTTAGGATACGTTTGTTTAGGATGGCTTTGACTTTTGCGTTTCCCACTGCAAGGCGGTGGATTCCTGCGCTCTGCTGTGCTCTAATTTGGTCTGATGGGCTCTGAGGCGGCCAGTAATAGTAGTCTCGGCCCGCTAGGTTCAGCTAGGCTACGTTTGGTTACGCTATGTTAGCATGTGTTAGGTTTGGGTTGATGCGACTTTCGTGGTTTTCACTGTTATTCTGTGGATTTCTACGCTCTAATGCGCTCTAGTATGTTCTGCTTGGCTCTGCGGAAGCTAGCAATAGTGGTCGCAGCACGTTATGTTCAGTTATTCTACGCTTGGTTAGGATAGGTTAGGCTTGGTTAGGTCAGGTTATCTTTTATTTATTTTATTTTGACTTTTGTGCTATGCATTGCTGTTTGGCGGTGTTCTGCGCTCTACTGTGCTCTACTAGACCCTGCTCGACCCTGGGTAGGACAACAATAGTGGTCGTGGCACGACAAACTTTGTTAGGCTACGGTTGGTAATGTTAAATCTGGTTAGGTTCGGAGATGGTAGCTGCTACCTTTGTGCTGTACACCGTAATTCGGAGGATTTCTACTCTCTACATATCTCTACTGCACTCTGCTCGCCTTGGCGTCGGACAGTAATAGTGTTCTTGGCACGTTAGTTTGTGTTCGGCTATATTTCGTTAGGATATATTAGCTTGCGTTAGGTACGGATAGCTTCGACTTTCGTCGTGTAAACTGATTTTTGCCGGTATTCGACGATCTACTGTGCTCTAGTATGTTCTGCTCGGCTCTGGGGAGGCCAGCAATACGGGTCTCGGCACGATAGGATGGGATAGATAACGTTTGGTTATGTTACGTTTGGTCAGGTTATGATAGGGCAGCTTCGACTTTTATGCTACACACAGCTATTCGGAGGATCTTCGCGCCCTACACTGCTCTAATATGCTGTGCTTGACTCTGGGGAATCCAGCAATAGTATTCTCGTCACGTTATGTTTAGTTAGGCTACGTTCGGTTAGGTTAGGTTAGTATAGGTTAGGGTAAGATATATTTGATTTTTGTGCTACAAACTGCAATGCGGTTGGTTACTGCGATCAACTGCGCCTTAGCATATTCTGCTTGGCTCTGTGGATGCAAGCAGTAGTGGCCTCGGCTCGTTACTGTGAGTTTAGCAACGCTCGGTTGTGCGACGTTTGGTTAGGTTAGGGCAAGGTAGCTTTGAGTCTTATGCTATACACTGCTATATGGTGGATTTCTGCGCTCTACGTTGCTCCACTATACTCTCCTCGGCATTGGAGAGGCCAGCAATGGTGGTCTCTTCTCGATTGGTTGAGTTATGTTGCGCTTGGCATGGAAGGGTTTGGGTTTGCTTGGTTACGGTAGCTTTGACTTTTGTGCTATACATTGTCGATAGGTAGAAGGCTGTGCACTGTATATCTCCACTAGCATCTGCCTGGCCATGTGGTGGCCAGCAACAGCGGACGTGGCAAGTTTTGTTGGGTTACGTTACGTTGGTCGGGACGGCTTTGACTTTTGTGCTATACACGGCTATTCGTTAGTTATTTGCACTCTGCATTGCTCTACTGTCTTCTGCTTGTCTCTGGGGAGGCCAGCAATGAAGGTCATTGCACAGTAGGTTGAGTTACGTTACGATTCGTTAGCTCAGACTAGGCTACGTTTAGTCAGGATGGCTTTGACTTTTGTGCTATACACTACTCTTCAGTGAACCTCTGCGCCGTACAGTGCTCTAATTTGTTCTGTTTGGCATTCGGGAGGTCAGAGATAGATGTATCGTCTAGTTAGGATTAGATATTCAACGTTTGGATATGTTAGGTTGTGTCTGGCTAAGTTAGAATGTCTTTGACTTTTGTGCAATTCGTTGCTATTTGGTGGCTTTCTACGGTCTACTGTGCTTCACTAAACTCTGTTCGCCTCTGGGGAGGCCAGCAATAGTGGTCGTGGCACGATAGGTTTTGCTATGCCGGGTTCGTTAACGTTACGTTTGGATAGGTTAAGATAGGAGAGCTTTGACTTTTGTGCTAAACACTACTATTCGGTGGATTTCTGTGTTGTACTGTGCTCAAATATTCTCTGCTTGGTACTGCGGAGTCCAGCAATAGCGGCCTCGGCTGGATAGATTCTGTTAGGCTGCATTTGGTTGGTTTACGTTTGGAGAGGTTAGGACGGGATAGCAACGTCCTTTGCTATGTACGCAGCTATTCGGCGAATTTATGCTCTCTACTGTTATTTAATATTCCCTGATTAGCTCTGGTATGTCCAGAAATAGTGGTAGCGGTGTGTCAGGAAGTGTTATGTTACGTTTGGTTAGGTTATGCTTGTTTGCGTTAAGTTAGGATATCTCTGACTCCCGTGCTGAGACTGCCATTCTGTGGACTTTTGCGCTATACTCTCCCCCCACCCCCTCCCAATATTCCATACTTGGCGGTGGGAAGTCCAGCAACAGTTGCATTGGCACGTTAGGTTGGAATCGGTTACGTTTGTTTATGTTAGGTTAGGTCGGGTTACGTTAGGATATCTTCTACTTATCTGCTTTACACTTCAATACGCCGGATTTCTGCTCTCTAATTCGCTCTAGTATATTCTGCTTAGCTCTGTGGAGCTCAGTAACGGTGGTGTAGGCAAGTTAGGTAGAGTTATGTTACGTATGGTCATGCTATGCTTTGTCAGGTTAGTGTAGGACATTTTTGACTCGTTCGCTATACACTGCTATCCGGTGAACTTCTGTGCTCTACTGTGCTCTAATGAGTTCCGCTTTGTTCTGGGTAGGTCAGCAATAGTGGCACAGACACGTTAGGTTGTGCTGGGTTACGTTTGGCTATGTTACATTATGCTACGTTTGGTTATGATCGCCTTGAATTTTGTGTTATACACTGCTATTCGGTGGACTTCTGCGCTCTACTGTGCAGTAGTATGTCCTGCTTGGCCGTCGGGAGGGCAGGAACAGCGGTCTCTGCACGTTTGGTCGAGTCAGGCTATGTTAGGTTACGTTCAGTTTGTTTGGGTTCGGCTCGGACAGCATTGACTGTCAAGATATACACTGCGATTCCATTGGTTTCTGCGTTCTACTCTCCACTAATATCTTCTGCTACGCTCAGGGGAGGGCAACAATAGCGGTCGCGGCACGTTTGTTTGTGTTACATTACGTTCAGCTATGTCACGTTCTGTTAGGATAGGACATGTACTTTGACCCTAGCGTCACAGTCTGCCGTTAGTTAGATTCCTGCGTAATATAGTGCTCTAATGTGCCCAGCTTTGCTCTGGGAAGGCCAGCTATAGTGGTCTCTGCACTGCATGTTGAGACAGGTTACGTTCGGTTAGGGTTGGACGGGATACGTTTGGACATGATAGCTTTAGCTTTTGTGCAGTGCTCTGCAATTCTGTGGATTTCTGCGCTCTACTGTGCTCTAGTGTGTCCTGCTTGGCTCTGAGGAGGGGAGCAATATCTGTCTCTGCAAGTTAGGTTGAGTTTGGATATGTTTGGATATGCCCTGTTGGTATGAGTTAGGTCCGTGTAGCTCTGACTTTTCCGATATACACTGATATCCTACGGATTTCTGCGTACTTCTGTACATTAATGTGCTCTGCTTGGCTCTGTGAAAGCCTGCAATAGTGCTCGCCGCACTTTATGTTGTGTTACGTTACGTTCGGTTAGGTTTTGTTAGGCTAAGCTTGGTTAGGATAGCTTCAACTTCTGTGCTGTACGCTGATATTCGGTGGATTTCTGCGATATACTGTGCTCTGGTATGTCCTGATGTCTCTGGAGAAGGCAGCAACAGCTGTCTGGACACGTTAGCTTTAGTTAGGCTATGTTTGGCTATGTTCAGTTGGTTTGCGTAATGTTTGGGTGGCTTATGCCTTTCTGTTGTACAATGTGATTCTATGGATTTCTGCGTTCTACTCTCGACCCGTGTGTTCTGCTTTGCTCTGCTGTGGTCAGCAATAGAGGTGGCGGCACGTTATGCTGGGTCAGGTTACGTTCGGTTAGGTTGCGTTAGGCAATGTCTGGTTTGGATGGCTTCAACTTTTGTGCTGTGCGCTGCTATTCGGTGGATTTCTGCGATCTAGTATGTCCTGCTTAGCTCTGGGGAGTGCATCAGTCTCTGCACGTTAGTGTGAGTTACGCTATGTTTGTCTACGTTATGTTGGTTTTGGTTCGGCTTGGGTAGCTTTGACCATCCGCATATACACTGCGACTATATGGATTTCAGCGATCTACCCTCCACTAACGTTTTGTGCTAGGCCCTGTGGAAGCCGGCAACACTAGTCGGGCGTTATGTTGTGTTAGGCTAGGTATGGTTATATTACGTTTGTACTGGTTAGGAGTGTGTAGCTTTTACTTTGGAGCTATAGTCTGCTATTAGGTGGGCTTGTGCTCCCTATAGTGCCTTAAAGTGTTCAGATTGGCTCTGGGAAGGCCAGCGAAAGTGGTCTCGACACGTTACGTTCAGTTATGTTACGTTCGGTTAGGTTGGGTTGGACTAAGTTTTGTTTGGGTAGTTATAACTTTTGCCCTATACACTGCTATGCCGTATATTTCAGTGCTCTGCTCTTCTCTGCTATGCACTGCTTAGCCTTGGGAGGGCAGCAATGGCGGTCTCGGCAAGTTATGTTGTGTTAGGCTGTGTATGGCTATGGTCTGTTTGCTTGGCTTATGCTGAGGTAGCTTCGACGTTTCTGATATACACAGAGATTCTATGGATTTCTGCGTCTCACTCTACACAAAAGTATTTTCCTTGGCTCTGGGAAGGCCAGCAATAGTGTGAGTTAGGTTACGTTTGGTTATGTTACGATTTGCTAGTTAGGGAGATGGTAGCTTTGACTTTAATGCTATAGTCCGATTGCTGATGGATTTCTGCACCCTATAGTGCCCTAATGTTTTCAGCTTTGCCCAGGGAGTGCCACAATACCGTCCTCGGCACGTTGGGTTGAGTTAGGCTTTGTTTGGCTACGTTCTGTTGCCTTGGGATAGGATTAGGTAGCTTCGGATTTTCTGATATACGCAGCGATTCTATGGATTTTTGCGTTCTACTTTCCACAATATGTACTGCTTGGCTCTGGGTAGGCCAGCAAGTGTTGTTCCGGAACGTTAGGCTGAGTTATGTTACGTTTGGTAATATTGCGATTGGTTGGGTCACGAGAGGATAGCTGCGGCTTTAGTGATATAATCTGCTATTCGGCAGATTTCTGCGCCCTACAGTGCTTTAATATTTTCAGCATGACTCTGGGAAGGCCAGCAGTACTGGCCGCGGCACGTTAGGTTGAGTTTGGTTACGTTCGGTTGTCACTATTGTGTAGGATATGTGAGGATACCATTGACTTTAGTACTGTACGCAAGCTCTCCGGTAGATTCCTGAGTTCCACATAGCTCTGCTATGCTCTGCTTGGCACCCGTGGGGCCAGTAATAGTGGTCGTGGCACGTCAGCTTGAGCTAGGTTACGCGCGGTTACTTTAGGTTCGTGTATGTTGGGTTGCGATAGCTTTGACTATTGTGCTGTTCACTGCTATTCGGTGGATTCCTACGCTCTACTGTGGTCTAGCTTATTCTGCTTAGCTCTAGAGAAGTCAGCAGTTGTGCTTTATGCACCTTTGTTTGAGCTTTATTACGTTTGGTTAGGTTAAGGTAGGATAACCTAGACCTGTGTACTGTATGCTGCTATTCTGCGGATTTCTGCACTTTGCTGTCCTGAAATGTGTTTTGCTCGACTCTAGCAGGGCCAGCAATGGTGGCATGGGCACGTTACTTTGAGTTAGGCTACGTTTGGTTAGGTTAGGTTCGGTCGGGTATGGTCAGGGTGTCTTTGACTTTTGCGCTTTACGCTACAGCTTGGCGGATTTCTGTGATCAACGACGCTGTTGCATATTCTGGTTGGCTCTCTGGAAGTCAGCACTAGTGGTCTAGGCGCGTTAGGTTAGGCTAGGTTTCATTTGGTTATGTTACGTTTGGTTAGGTTAGGCGAGGATAGCCATGACTTTTGTACTATAAACTGCTGTTCGGCAGATTTCTGCGACCTACTGTGTTCTAATAGGCTCTGCTTGGTTCTGAGGGGGCTATCAATAGTGTTCTCGGATCGTTAGGTTATGTTAGCATACGCCAGACTTTATTACGTGCGGATAAGTTAGGGCAGGATGGCTATGACTTTTCAGCTGAACACTGCCATTCCGTGAATTTCCTTGCTCTACATTGCTCTTCTATACTCTGCTCGACCCAGGGTAGGCCAAATATAGTGGTCGTGGCTCGAAATTCTTAGTTATGTTACGTTTGGTCAGGCTAGGTTAGGACACAGCTGACTATTATGCTGTACGCTGCCATTTGGTGGCTCTCTGCGCTCCAAGACGCTTTAGTATATTCTGCTGGGCTCTGGGGATTCCAGGAATACTGGTATCGGCACGTTCGGTTGTGTTAGGATACGCCTGATTATATTACGTTTGGATAATTTGGGACAGGATAGCTATGACTTTAGAGCTAAATACTGCTACTCGGAGGATTTCATTGCTCTACATTGCTCTACTATACTCTGCTCGACCCTGGGGAGGACAGCAATAGTGGTCGTGGCACGAATGGTTGAGTTGTGTTACTTTCGGTCAGGTTAGGTAACGTTTGTGTAGGGTCGGATAGCTTTGACGTTTGAGCTACACACTGCTATTCTGTGGATTTCTACCCTCTGATGTGCTCTAGTATGCTCTGCTTGGCACTGAGAATGCCAGAAATATTGGTCTCGGCATGCTAGCTCGATTTATGCTACCTATGGTTAGGCTGCGTTTGTTTCGGTTTGGTTTGCATAGCTTTGACTTTCGTGTTATACACTGCCATTCTGTGCATTTCTGCGCTCTACTCTGCTCTGGTATGCTCTTCTTGGCTCTGTGGACGTCAGCAATAATGGTCTGGTCTTGTTAGGTTCAGCTAGTTTACGTTTCTCTAGGTTAGGTTGCGCCTGGTAAGGTTAGGGCACCTCTGACGTTTGTGCTATTCGCAGCTGTTTGGAGGCTTTCTGTGCTCTGCTGTGCTCTTCAATATTCTACTCAGCTCTGGTGAATCCAGCAATCGTGGTCTCGGCACGTACGGTAATGTCATGTTGCGTTTGCTTGTATTACGTTTGGACAGGTTAGGGTAGGGTACCTGTGACTTTCGTGCTGTATACTGCTATTCGGTGAACTTCAGCGGTATGCTGTGCTCTTATATGCTCTGGTCGACTCCGCCGGAGCCCAGCAACCGTGGTCGCTGCACGTTAGT
Source organism: Eufriesea mexicana (assembly GCF_001483705.2). Taxonomy (NCBI): domain Eukaryota; kingdom Metazoa; phylum Arthropoda; class Insecta; order Hymenoptera; family Apidae; genus Eufriesea; species Eufriesea mexicana. The sequence goes on along the minus strand of NW_016908777.1, from coordinate 27,600 downwards.
ATGAGTTAGGTTACGTTTGGTTATGTTACGATTGGTTAGGTTAGTAGAGGGTAGCTTTGACATTTGTGCTATACACTGCTATTTGGCGGCTTTCGGCGGTCCACTGTGATCTGATGTGTTCAGGTTGCCGCTGGGAAAGGGAGCAATGGTGGCCTTGGCTCGTCATGCTGTGTTAGGCATCGTTTGCTTAGGTTAGGTTAGGTCAGGTTAGGTTAGGATATCTTTGACTCATGTGCTATACACTGAAACGCCACGGGTGTCTGTGATCCTCTGTGCTGCAGTATATTCATCGTGGCTCTGGGGAGGTCAGCAATAGTGTTGTAGGGCATGTTTGGTTATATTACGTTTGGTTAGGTTACGCCGGAACAGCATTCACTTTTGCGCTGTACACTGCTACTTCGTGGATTTCTGCGCTGTAATGAGATCTAATATGCTCTGCTTTACTGTGGGGAGGCCAGAAGCTGCGGCCGCGACGCGTTATGTGGAGTTATGTTGCGTTCGGTTAGGTTAGATTTGTTCGTGTCATGATGGGATAACTTCGACTTTCGTACAATGAAGTGCGGTCGACTTCTGCTCTCTACTGTGGTCTAGTATGTTCTGCCTGGCTCTGCGTAGGCCAGTAATAGTGGTCTCGCCATGTTAGGTTGATATACGCTGCGTTTAGTCAGGTTGCGTTAGCTATGGTATGGTTCGGATGTCTTCGGCATTTCTGCTATACCCTGCGATTCTATGGGTTTCTGCGCCCTACTCTACGCTATTATGCTCTGTTCGGCTCCTTGGACACAAGCAATACTGGTCGCGGTACGTTTGGCTGAGTTAGATTACGTTTGGTGTATTTTGTCTATCTTGGGTTAGGTTAGGTTATCTTTGACTTTTGTGCTTAACACAGTTATCCTGTGGACTCCTGGGCTCTACTGTCATCTAACATACTTTGCGTGACCCTGGGGACGCCAAAAATTGTGGTCGCAGCACGTTAGCTTTTGTTTTGTTACATTTGGTTAGTTTAGGTTGGGTAAGGCTTGTTCAGTTTATCCTCGACTTTTGCGCTACACACTGCTGTTCGTCGTATTTCTACGCTCTACATTGCTATACTATTCTCTGCTCGACTCTGGCGACGCCAGTAACAGTTGCCCAGCCGCGTTAGTTTGAGTTATGCTACGTTTGGTTATGTTAACTTTGGTTAAGTTAGGATAGCATAGCATTGACTTTGGTGCCATATAGGCCATTCGGTGAGCGTCTGCGATATACTGTGTTCTAATATGCTCTGCTTGGCTCTGAGGAGGCCAGTAATAGTGGTCCAAACACTTCAGTTTCTGTTGGGCTACGTTGGTTATGTTACGTTCGGTTCGGATAGGAGAGGATAGCTTTGAGTTTCATGTTGTATAATGTCATTTGGTGTATTTCTGGGCCCTGCTGTCCTCCAGTGAGCTCTGCTTTGCTCTGAGGAGGCCAGTAATAGTGGTCTCGGCGCGATAGGTTCAGCAACGTTACGTTCGATTAGGTTATGTTTGTTTGTGTCATGTTAGGATATCTCTGACATTCTTGGCATATACTGGTATTCGGTGGATTTCTGCGCTCCACTGTGCTCTTCTATACACTGCTCGACACTGTGGAGACCAGCAACAGTGGTCGCGTTGGAGTAATTTGAGTTAGGGAATTTTACGATTGGTAAGGTTGGAAGGCGGTATTTGACATTTGTGATGCACACTGACATTCGGTGCATTTCTGCGCTCTACTGTGATCTCATATGTTCGACTGCTCTTTGGGAAAGACAGCAATAGTGGTCTCCGCATGTTACGTTGGGTAAGGCTGCGTTTGGTTGTGTTAGGTTAGGTCAGTTTGTGATATGGTACCTGCGACTCTTGCGATTTACGCTGCAACGCCGCGGATTTCTGTGCTCTACTGTGCTCTAGTCTATGCGGCTTGGCTTTGGGGATATCAGCAGAAGTGTTGTAGGGATGTTAGGTGGATTTAGGTTACGTTCGTTCATGTCACGTTTGGTTAGGTTAGGCATGGACTGCTTTATGTCTTGCGCTGTACACTGCTATTCTGCGGATATCTCCGCTCCACAGTGATAAAGTTTGCTCTGCTTTGCTCTGTGGAGGCCAGCAATACTGGTGGCGGCAAGTTGGATAGAGATACGCTTCGTCTCTGGGAAAGGCAGCTATGGCGGCCTTGGGACGTCATTCTGACTAAGGCAACGTTAGGTTGGGTTGGGCTTTGTCAGGTTATCTCAGGTTATCTCGACCCTTGCGCTATGCACTGAAACGCCGTGGATGTCTGTTATCTACTGTGCTGTAGCATAATGTGCTTGGCCCTGGGGAGGTCAGCAACAGCGGTGTAGGGCCGTTAAGTGTATATAGCTTGCGTTTGGTTACGCTATGTTTGGCTAGATTACGACAGGACAACTTTGAATTTGTGCCATACACTCCCATTCGGTTGATTGCTGCGCTCCACTGTGATCTAATATGCACTGCTTTACTCTGGGGAGGCCAGAAACTGTGGCCGCTGCGTGTTATGTAGAGTTAGGTTAGGTTTGTTGGGGTTAGGATAGGATATCTTGGACTTTTTTTGCCGCACACTGAAATGCGGTGTACGTCTGCTCTCTGCTGTGCTCTTGTATGTTCTGCATGGCTCTGTGGAGGCCAGGAATAGTGGTCTCGTGCAGTTGGGTTCTGATGCCCTACGTTTGGCAAGGTTATGTTAGCTATTGTTATGTACGTGTCGCGCCGGCTTTTCTGCTATACACTGCGATTCTATGGATTCCGGCAACATAACCTCATCAAATATGCTTTGCTTGACCCTGCGGTTGTTAGTAGTACTGGTTGCGGCGCGTTAGGTTGGTATAGATTTCGTTCGGCTAGGTTAGTGTAGTTTGGGTTAGGTTAGGATATCTATACCTTTTGTTCTATTCACTGTAATGCGGTCGATCTCTACACTCTACTTTTCTCCATTATATTCCACTTGGCTCTGCGGAGGCCAGAAATAGTGCTCACGGCACGTTAGGTTGTGTTAGGTTACGCTCGGCTAGGGTATACTTGTTTGTGTTATGCTTCGTTAACTTAGACTTTCTTGGAATAGACTGTTATTCGGTGGATTTCTGCGCTCTACTGTGCTCGACTATACTCCGGTCGACTATGTGGAGGCCAAGAATAGTGGTCGCTGCACGTTGGGTTGAGCTATGTAACGTTTGGTTTCGTTACGGTTACCTAGGTTAGGAGGGCCTAGCTGCGCCTTTTGCGCTGTACACTGCTATTCGGCGGATTCCTGCACTCCACAGAGCACTAATATGTTCAGGTTGGCTATGAGAGTTCAAGCAATAGTGGTATCGGTACGTTACGTTGAGTTATGCTACGCTTGGTTACGTTAGGTTGAGTCAGGTTTGGTAGGATATATTTGACTCTTATGCTTTGCACTCCAGTGCGGCGGATTTCTGCGCTCTACTGTGCTCTAGTATGATCTGCTTGGCTCTGGGGAAGCAGTCACTGAGGTGTCGAAACCTTTGGTTGAGATGGGATACGTTTCGTTATGTTATGCTTGCTTAGGTTAGGTTTGGATAGCGTGGACTTTTCTGCTATACACTGCTATTCTGTGGATTCCTGTGCTCTGTTCTCCTCTAATATGCTCTGCTTGATCCTGTGGAGGCCAGCAATACTGGTTCCGGCACGTTAGGTTCAGTTATATTACTTTCGGATAGGTTACGTTTAGTTGGTTTCGGTTAGGATAGCTTTGACTTTTGTGCCCGACACAGTCATTATGTGGGTTTCTCTGCCCTTCTGTCTATATCATATTTCGCTTGACTCCGGGGACCCCAGCAGTAGTGGCCGCGGCTCGTTAGGTTGAGTTGTGATACGTTTGGTTAGGTTTGTTTAAGACAGGTTTTGCTGTGATATCTTATACTCTTGTGCTACTCACAGCAATGCGTGCGATTTCCACGCGTAGTGTGCTCTAGCATATCATGCCTGCTTCTGCGTATGCCAGCAATAGTAGTCTCGACACGTTGGGTTGTGTTACCTTACGTTTGGAGAGGTTAGGTTAGTCTGAAGTAAGCTTGGATTGCTTTCGCTCTCGTGCTATACACTGTTACTCATAGACTTCTTAGCTCCGCTGTGCTCTACTAAACTCTGCTCGGACTGAGGGGAGGAGAGTAATTGTGGTCTCGGCACGTTAGGTTTGGTTATGCTACGTCCGTTTATGTTTGGCTTGGTTATGGTAGGAGAGGATAGCTTTGACTTTTGTGTTATGCGCTGCCGTTCGGTACATTTCTTCGCTCTACTATGCTCTGGTTCGCTCTGCCAGGCTCTGGGGGGCGGCGGCAGCAATAGTGGCCTCGCCTCGTTAGGTTTAGTTGTTCTACGTTTGGCTTGGACAGGTTAGGCCTGGTTGGGTCGCGGTGCCTTTGACATTTGTGCTATTCGTTGGTGTCTGGTGGCATCCTTCGCTCTACAGTGCTCCATTGTATTCTGGTTGGCTCTGGCGATTCAAGTGATAGTGGTCTCGACTCGTTAGTTTAAGTTATGATACGTTTGGCTTTATTACGTTTGGATAGGTTAGGACATGGTATCTTCGACTTTTGAGCTATACACAGCTATTGGCTTGATTACTAAGCTCTACATTGCTCCACTATAATCTGCTCTACACTGTGGTGGCCAGTAATCGTTGTCCCGGCACGTTAGCTTGATTTAGGCTACGTTTGGTTATGCTACGTTTGGCGAGGGGGGAGAGGGTAACATTGACTCTTGTGCTATATACTGCTATTCGATCAACATCTGCGCTGTACTGTGCCCTAACGTGCTCTGCTTGTCTCTGGGGAGACCAGCAATAGTGGTCTCGGCACGTAAGGTTAAGCAATGCTACGTTTTGCTATATTACGTTAGGACAGGTTACGACGGAGGTCGCTTTGACTTTTGTTGCAGACACAGCTATTCGGCGTATTTCTACGCTCTATATTGCTCCGATATACTCAGCGAGATACTGGTGTGGCCAGTAATAGTGGTCTCGGCACGTATGGTTAAGCTACGTTAGGATTGGTTATATCACGTTAGGACATGTTAGGACAGCGTGGCCTTGACATTTGCGCCATATACTGCTATATGGCGGATTTCTACGCTCTGCATTGTTCTACTATACTCTGCTAGACTCTGGCTAGGCCAGTAATAGTGGTCGCGGCACGCTTGGTAGATTTACGTTACGTTTGGCTATGATACGTTTGGCTAGGTCAGGACAGGGAAGCTTCGACCTTTGTACTATACACTGATATTCGCTCGAATTCTGCGCTCTACATAGCTCTACTATAATCTGCCCTTCTCTGGGGGGAGGGCGGGCAGCAAAAGTTGTCTCGGCACTTTAGTTCCAGTTATGTTGTGTTTGGTTACGTTACGTTTGGTTAGTGTAAGGGAGGGTGTCTTTGGCCTTTATGTTATATACTATTATTCTGCGGATTTCTGCGCTATATTGTGATCTCATGTGTTCAGCTCGGCTCTGGGAAAGGCAGCTATATTGGTCTCGGCACGTTATATTGATTTAGGCAACGTTTGGTTGGGTTAGCTTAAGTCAGGTTAGGTTAGGATATCTTTGACCCTTGCGCTTTACACTGCAACGCCGCGGAATTGTGTACTCTACAGCGCTCTATTCTATTCTTCATCGCTCTGAGGATGTCAGCAATAGTGGTGTAGGTCGGTTAGGTGTAGTTAGGTTACGTTTGGTTATGTAATGTTTGACTGAGTTAAGCTAGGACATCTTAGAGTCTTGGGCTATATACTACTATACGGTGGGTTCCTGCTCTCTGCTGTGCTCTAGCATACTCTGCTTGCCTCTTGGGAGGCCGGCGATAGTGGTCTCGGCACTTCATGTTATGTTATGTTACGCTTGCTAGTTTAATGTTCGGATAAGTTAAGATTGGATAGAGTTGCCTTTTGTACTATACACTGCTACTCGGTGGATTTCTGAGCTCCACTGTGTTCTGGTATATTCAACTTTGATCTGGGAAAGGGAGCAATACCAGTCTCTGCGACTTATGCTGGGTTATTCTACGTAAGGTTGGGTTATGTTCGGTCAGGTTAGGCTTGGTTGCCTTTACTTTTGTGCATTACGCTGAAACGCCGTGGATTTCTGTCTGCCACTTTACCCTTCCTTATACTGCTAGGCTATGTGGGTGTAAGCAATAGAAGTGTAGGGCGGTTAGGTTGAGTTCCGTTACGTATGGATATGCCATCTTTGGTTAGGTTAGGCTGGGATGGCTTTGACTTCTATGCTATATGATGCAATTTTCTGGCTCTCTGCGTTCTACTGTGCTCTTGTATATTCTGCTTGGCCATGAGGAATTCAGCAATATTGGTTACGTTACATTTTGCTAGGTTAGGCTACGTTTGGTTATGCAAAGTTTGGTTAGGGTAGGGGAGGATATCATTGTCTTTTGTGCTCTGTACTGCCATTCGGCGGACTTCTGCGACATAATGTGCTCTCATATGCTCCTCTTGTCTAAGTGGAGGCCAGCAGTAGTAATCTCGTCATGTTAGGTTTAGTTGGGTAACGTTTGGCTAGGTTGCGTTTGTTTGGATTAGGTTTGTATAGCTTTGACTTTCTTGGCATAGACTGTTCTTGGGCGGAGTTCTGCGCTCTGCTTGGCCCTACTATACTATGCTCGGCTCTGGGCATGCCAGTAATAGTGGTCGCGTCACGCTATGTTGAGTTACGCTACGTTCGGTTACGTTAGGATTGGTTACGTTTGGAGGGTCTAGCTTTGATTTTTACGCTATAAACTGCTATTCGGCAGACTTCTGCACTTTACTGTGCTCAAATATGATCTGCTTGACTATGGCAGGGCCAGCACTGGCTGTATCGCCACGTTACGTTGAGTTATGCTTCGTTTGGTTAAGTTAGGTTTGGCCCGGTTTGGTCGGGATATCTTCGACTTTTGTGCCATACGCAGATTTTCGGTGGGTTCCTAGACTCCACATTGTCCTACTATTCTCTGCACGACTCTGTGGAGGACAGAGATAGTGGTCCCGGCACGTTAGTTTCATATACGCTTCGTATGGTTATGTTACGTTTGGTTAGGGTAGGAGAGGATAGCGTCGACTTTTGTACTATATGCTGCTATTAGGTGAACTCCTGCGATATACTGTGTCCTAATATGCTCTGCTGGGCTCTGGGGAGGCCAGCAATAGAGGTCTCGGCGCCTTAGGTTGAGTTAGGATACGTTTGGTTATGTTACGTTGTCCTAGGTTAGGTTTGGATAGCTTAGACTTTTCTGCTATAGACTGCGATTATATGGATTTCTACGCCTCACACTTCGCTAATATGCTCTCCTTGACAATGTGGAGGCCAACAATGCTGGTCGCGGCACGTTAGGTTGATTTATATTACGTTGGGCTATGTTAGGTTGAGGTGGGCTAGCTTAGAGCGTCTTCGACTTTTGTGCTCGACACAGATATTCCATGGACTCCAATGATCTACTGTGTTCTGTCATACTCCGTTTGCCTCTGGGGACGCCAGCAGTAATGGTCGAGGCACGTAAGCTTTAGTTATGCTTCGTTTGGTTTGGTCAGGTAAGGTTAGGATAGGTTCGGTCAGGATATCTCCGTCTTTTGATATATTCACTGCAAACCGGTCAATTTTTACGCTCTGGTGTCCTCGAGTATATTCTGGTTGGCTTTGCGGTGGCCAGCATTCGTGGTCCGGGCACGAAAGTTTGGGTTATGTTGCATTCGGTTGTCTGAGGTTTTGTTATGTTAGGACAGAGTGGATCTGACATCTGTGCCATACGCTGCTATTCAGTGGATTTCTGCGGTATACTGTGCTCTAATATGTTCCGCTTGGCGCTGCGGAAGCCAGCAACAGTGGACTAGGAACGTTAGGTTGATGTAGGTTGAATTAGGGAACGTTATGATTGAATAGGTTAGGAGGCGCTATCCGACATTTGTGATGCACACCGGCATTCGGTGGATTTCGGCGCTCTACTTTGATCTCATATGTTCAGCTGGTCTATGGGAAAGACAGCAATAGTGGCCTCGGCACGTTACGTTTTGTCAGGCTACGTTTGGTTTTGTTAGGTCAGGTCAGTTTGAGCTAGGATACCTCCGACTATTGTGCTTTACACTGCAACGCCGCGGATTTCTGTGCTCTACTGTGCTCTGGTCTACGCTGCTTGGGTTTGGAGAAGTAGGCAGTTGTGTTGTAGGGAGGTTAGGTGAAATTAGGGTACGTTCGTTCGTGTCATGCTTGGTTAGGTTAGGCAAGGGCAGCTTTGTGGCTTGCGCTGCGCACTGCTATTCAGCGGATTTCTGCGCTCTAGTGTGATATAATCTGCTCTGCTTTGCTGCGTGAAGGCCAGAAATACAGGACGCGGCACGTTAGAAGGAGATGCCTTTCGTTTGGTTAGGTTAGGTTACGATAAGTTTGGTCGGGATACCTCGGACTTTTGTGCCAATCACCTCAATGTGGTCGATTTCTACGCTCTACTCTGCTCTAGCATATCCTGCCTGCCCCTGCGGAGGCCGATAATATTGGTCTCGGCTCGTTATGTTGAGTTAGGTAACGTTCGGTTAGGCTATGATAGCCTGGGTTTGGTAATGATGGCTTTGAGTCTTCTGCAATACATTGCCATTCTATGGAATTCTGCGCTCTGCTCTCCCCTAATATGCTTTGCTTGACCCTGTGGAGGCCAGCAGTACTGGTAGCGGCACGTTCGGTTGAGATAGAACACGCTCGGTTGGGTAATATTAAGTTAGTTTAGGTCAGAGTAGCTTAGACTCATATTCGGCATGTCTCTGGGGAAGCCGGCAGTAATGTTGGCGGCACGTTATGTTGGGTTACGTTAGGCTTGGTCTGGTTAGGTTAGGTTAGGTTTGGTCATGTTATCCGTGACTTCTGTGATACACACAGCTCTTTGGTGGATTTCTCCGCTCCTCATTGCTCTACCATACTCTGCTCGACCCTGGGAGTGCCAGAAATGGAAATCTCGTCACATTAGGTTGAGTTAGGCTACGTTTGGTTTGGCTACGTTTGTTTGTGTTAGGTTAGGGTAGCATAGACTTTTGTGAATTACACTGTTATTCTCTGGACTTCTGTGCTCTGCTGTATTTTTCTGTATTCTGCTCGGCCCTGCGACGCCCAGCAATAGTGATTGCGACTCGTTATGTCGTGTTAGGCTTCGCTTGGCTAGGTAACATTTGTTTGGGCTAGGATTGGATAGCTGTGCCTTTTGTGCTGTACGCTGCTATTCAATGGATTCCTGCGCCCTGCCGTGATCTAATATTCCCTTCTTGACCCTGGGGAGTCTAGCAATAGAGGTCTGCGCACGTTAAGTTGAGTTCGACGACGTTTGGTCAGCCTAGGTTGGCCTGGGTTGGCATTTGATAGCTTTGACTTTCGTGGTATGCACTGTTATTCGGTCTATTTCAGCGTTCTTCTATGCTCCGCTCGACTCTGGGAAGGCCAGCAATGCCAGTCGCGGCTCCTTAGGTAGTGTTAGGTTACGATTGCGTATGTCATGATTGGTTAGCTTTGTAGAGGATAGTTTTAACTTTCATGTTATGCACTGCTATTCCGTGGATTTCTGAGCTCTACTTTTCCCTAATATATTCAGATTAACTCCGGGAATGCCAGCAGTGGTGGTCTCGGCACGTTAACCTGAGTTATGCTACGTATAGCTAGGCTAGGTTGGGTCATGTTGGGATGAGATATCTTTGACTTTTGTGCCTTACGTAACAACACGGCGGTTTTCTGCGCTCTACTGCGCTCTGTCATATTCCGCTTCTATCTGGGGACGCCAGCAGTAGCGGTCGCGTCACGTTATGTTGTGTGGTGCTACATTTGGTTAGGTAAGGTTAGGTTAGGTTCGGGCAGGATACCATTCACCATTGTGCTTTTCACTGGAATGCGGCCTATTTGTGCACACTACTGTTCTGTAGTATATTCTGCTTGGCTCGGCGGAGGCCGGCAATAGTGGTCCCGGCACGTTAAGATGAGCTTCTCAATGTTTGGTTATGTTATGTTATTTTGGGTTAGGTTTGCATATCTTTGACTTTCGTGGTGCACACTGCCATTCGATGGACTTCGTCGCTCTACTGTGCTGTAGTGTACTCCGCTTGGCGCCGAGGAGGCCAACAACAGTGGTCTAGGCGCGATATGTTGAGTTATGCTACGTTAGGTTATGTTAGGTTAGGTCAGGTTGGGCTAGCATGACTTCGACTTATGTGCTATAAGCTGCTATTCTGTTGATTCCTGCGCAATACTGTGATCTAATATGCTCTGCTTTGCTCTGGGGATGCCAGAAATAGACGGCTAGGCACGTTAGTCTGAATAATGTTGCGGTTGCTTTACGTTACGTTCTGTTAGGTTAGGTTTGTCTGGCTTAGGTTAGGATATCTTTAACTTTCGTGCTATACACTGCCATTCTGGACCTCTGCTCTCTACTCTCCTCTAATATATACTGCTTGGTGGTGGCGAGGCCAGCAATTGCGGGCTAGGCACGTAAGGTTGGGATTGGTTACATTCGATTACGTTTGGTTAGGTCGGGTTAGTTTATATACAGCTGTTCGTGCGATTTCAGTGTTGTACATTGCTCTGCTATACTCTGCTTAGCCCTCGTGAGGCCAGCAATAGCTTTCTTCGAACGTCGGGTTGGGTTAAGTTACGTCTGCTTTTGATACGATTGGCTAGATTAGGATAGGGTATCGTTGACTTTGGTGCTATACACTTCTATGTGGTGTATTTCTGCGTCCTTTAATGCTCTACTATATACTGCTCGACTTTGTTGAGGCCAGGAATAGTGGTCGTGGCACGGTAGTTTGTGTTAGGTTACGTTTCGCCTGGTTTGGTTAGGTTGCGTGTGGTTAGGATAGATTTGACTTTGGCGCTATGCACTGCTATTCGGTGGATTTCTGCGCTCTACTTTGCTCTACTGTACTCGGCTCGGCTCTGGGGCGACCAGCAATAGCGGTCGCGGCTCGATAGATTCAGTTAAGTTACGTTTGGTTAGATTACGATTTGTTGCGGTTTGTCAGGATGGCACAGTCTTTGTGTTATACATTGCTATACGGAGATTTCTGCACAGTACTGTCCTCTTATATGTTCTGCTTGGCTCTGGGGAGGCCTGCAATACGGATCTCGGCTCGTGAGGTTAGTTATCCCACGTTCGGTTAGGTGGAATTATGTCAGGTTAGGTTAGGATGTCTTTGACTTTTGAGCTATACAAAAGTATTTGTTGGCTGTCTGCGCTCTACTCTACAATATTATGCTCTGCCTTGCTCTTGAGAGGCCTTAAAATGTGACCGCGGCGCATTAAGTTGATTTATGTTACGTTTGGTTTGGTTAGGTTTGGTTAAGTATGGTCAAATTATCTTCGCCTCTTGTGCTATTCACAGCAATGCGGTCGAGTTCTACCATCTGATGTTCACAAGCATAATCTGCTTGTCTCTGTGGATGACAGAAAGTGTGGTTACTACATGTTAGGTTCAGTTATCATACGCTTGTTTACTTTACGTTTGGTTATGCTTGGAAATGGTAGCTTCAACTGTTGTACTTTACACTGCAACGCCGCGGATTACTCTCACCTGCTGTGCTCTAGAATTCTCTGCTTGGCTCTGGGGAATCCAGAAGAAGTTGTCTCAGTACATTAGGTTAGGATAGGTTGCGTTTGGCTTCACTAGGTTTGGACAGGTTAGGATAGGATAGCTGTGACTTCTGTGCTGTACACTGCCATTCGTCGTATTTCTACGCTCTACATCACGCAACTATGCTTATCTCGAATATGGGAATGTCATTAATAGTGGTCTCGCAATGTTGGGTTGAGATACGCTACGTTTGTGTCGGTTGCGTTAGCTAAGTCAAAGCGAAAGTCAAATCTACCCTTACCTAATACAAACAAACATTACATAACCAAACGTAGAATAACTAAACCTAACGTGACGAGACCACCATTTCTGTAGACCCCAGAGTCGATCGGATTAGGGTAGAGCAATGTGGAACGTAGAAATCCACCCAAGTGCAGTGTGTAGCACAAAAGTGCAGGATAACATGCACAAACCTATCCTAACGTAACCTTACCAAACGTAACATAGCACAACGTAACGTGCAGCGGCGACTATTGCTGATCTCCCCACGTGCAAGCAAAATATAGTAGAGCACAGTAGAGCGTAGAAATCCACCGAAAATCAATGAGTACCACGAAAGTCGTATCTATCCATGCCCAAGCCAAACTAGCGTAACGTAGCCAAACGTAGCCTAATTCAACATAACCGCCTGAGACCGCTATTAATGGCCTTCCCAGGGTCGAGCAGAGTAGAGTAGGGTGACGTAGGGTGTATAAATCCACCCAATGCCAGTGAATAGCATAAAGGTCAAATCTGGCCTCTCCTTGCCTATCCAAACGTAATATAACGAAGCGCAACCTAGCTTAACCTAACGTGCCGAGGCCGATGTTGCTGACCTCCCGAGAGTCAAGCAGAATATATGAGAGCACAACACAGCGCATTAATCCACCGCAATGCAGTGTACAGCACAAGAGTGGAAGCTATCCTATCCTAACCTAACCAAACGTAACCTAACTCGGACAAACGTGCCGAGACCAATACTGCCGTCCTTCTCGTAGCCAAGCAGAATATGCTAGAGCACAGTAGAGCGCAGAAAGCCGCCGAATGGCAGTCTATAGAGCAAAAGTCAAAGATATACTGTCCTAACATAGTCAAGCGTAACGTGGGCAGACGTAACGTAACAAAGACACGTGCGGCAACTGCCATTTCAGGCATAACGTGAGCTAAGCAGAGCACAGCAGAGCAATTGAGAACGCTGCAGTCTTCCGGATAGCAGAGCATAGCACAAAAGTCAAAGCTCTTTTAAAAAACATAGCAAAGCCTAACATAACCGAACGCAACAAAACCCAACCAAACGTGCCGCGAGCACTATTGCTGGCGTCCACAGAGACAAGCAATGTGTGATGGCGCACCGAAGTGCGCAGATGTCCATAGAATAGCAGTCCGTATCACAAAGGTCGAAGTTATCCAAACCTAGCACATCGTAGCCTAACGTAGCCTAATGTAATCTAACCCAACCTAACCTGCCGCGACCACATTTGCTGGACACCCAGAGCAAAGCAGAGCATATTAGAACAATGTAGAGCGCAGAAATCCACCCATTATAGGAGCATAGCACACAAGTCAAGGCTATCCTACCCTAATCTAACCAAACATTTCATAACGGTACGTAATCAATCTCAAACTAACGCGCGGAGGCCACTCTATTATTTGCCTCCCCAGATCCAACCAGAACATACTAGAACACAGAAGACCGCAGAAAGCCACCGAAAAACAGTGTATATCACGTAAGACAAAGGTATCCAGACCTAACACAAACTAACATTGCCAAACCGAATGTAGCCTAACTCAACCTAACGTGCCGACACCACCATTTCTGGCCTCCCCATACACGAGCAGAGTATAGCACAGCAGTGTAGAGCACAGAAATCCACCGAATTTCGGTGCACATCGCAAAAGTCAATGCTACCCTCTCTTAACCAATCCAAACGTAACATAACTGAAGTAGCTAACTTAACAAATCGCGGCAGGGCCACTCTTGCTGGCCTCCCCATAGCCAAGCAGAATATACTGGAGCACAGTAGAGCGCAGAAGTTCACCTTATGACGCTGCACAGCACAAATGTCGAAGCCATCCTAACAAAACTAAACCAAACCTTTCCTAGGAAAACGAACATAGCACAACTTGTCGTGACTGCACCACAATTTCTGATCTCCGCAGAACGAAGCAGAGCATATTAGTGCTCTGTAGAGCGCACAATTCCACCGAATAGTAGTGTATAGCGCAAAAGTCAAGGCTATACTCTCCTAACCAGGCCAAACGGGACATAGCCAAACGTAACGTCACATAACCACTAGTGCTACGACAAACATAGCTGGCCTCACGAGAGCCAAGCTGAGTGCAGCAGAGCAATGTAGGACGCTGAAGCCATCCGAGTGGCAGCGCGCAGTAAATGGGCAAAGCTATCCCAACCATACCTGACCAAACCTAGCCTAAACAAGCTGAAGGTAACTTAAACTATCTTGCCGCGACCGCTATTCGTGGCGTCCCCAGGCACAAGCAGATTGCGATAGCGCACAGTAGAGTGCACAGGTCCACATAACAGCCGTGTGTAGTACAAGAGTCAAAGATAAGGTTACCTAACACAACGTAACCTAACATAACCGAACGTATTCTAACCCAACCTAACGTGCTCCGACCACTGTTGCTGGCCACCCGAGAGGCGTGCAGAGAATAGTAGAGCAATGTAGAGCGCAGAAATCCACCGATTAACAGAGAACAGCACGAAAGTCTAAGCTACGCTCTCCTGCCCTAACCAATCGTAACATAACCAGACGCAACATAACTAAGACTAACGTGCAGAGACCAATTCTGCTGCCTCCCCATAGCCACGCAGAATATACTAGAGCACAGTAGAGCGTAGAAGTTCGCCGAATAGCAATGCATAGCACAAAAGACAAAGCTACCATCTCCTAATGAAACCAAACCTAAAACAAGCAGAAGTAACTTATTCCATTACGTGTCACGACCGCTATTGCTGGCCCCACGAGAGCTAGGCAGCGTGCAGGAGAGCAATGCAGAACGCTGGAATCGTCCGAATAGCAGTGTATAGCACGAAAGTCATAGCTGTCTTTGCCAAGCTTAGACAAACCGGACATTGCCTAGCGTGACATAACTCAACCTGGCGTGCCGGGAGCACTATTCCTGGCGTCCGCAGGGAAAGGCAGAGTGTGATAGCGCACAGAAGATCGCAGAAGTCGATAGAATATCAGTAATTAGCACAAAAGTCGAAGCTATCCTAACCTCACACAACGCAACCTAACCATGCCAAACGTAATATAACACATCCTTACGTGCCGCGACCACTACGGCTGGCATCCCTGTGGCCAAGCAGAACATATTAGAGGAGCGTAGAGCGCAGAAGTCCATAGAAAGGCAATGTATAGCAGAAAAGTGAAAGATACCTTAACCTAACCCATACTAACGTAACCTGGCCAAACCTAGCGTAACGTAACTCAACCAAACTTTCCGCGGCCAATAATGCTGGCTTCCATAGGTCGAAGCAGAGCACAATAGAGCACTCAAGAGCGCCGAAAGATCAACCGTGAAGAAGTGTAAATCAGGAAAGTCAAAGCTGTCCAATCCAATCGTGACCGTACGTAACGCAACCAAACGTAGCCTATCTCATCCTGTCCTGCAATGACCACTAATGCTGCCCTCCACAGAGCCGAATAGAACATATTAGAGAAGAGTACTGCGCAGAAATCCAAAGAAACACAATGCACATCACGATAGTCGAAGTTACCCTGTCCTGACATAACCATATGTAAGACAACCGAAAGTAGGTTTACTCAACCTAACGTGCAGAGACCACTATTGCAAGCCTCCTAAGAGCCATGCAGAGCATGTTAGGGCTATGCAGAGTGCAGAAATCCACAGAACGTCCGTGTATGGCACGAAAGGCAATGCTCTCGTATCCTAACATTACCTAACGTAGCATAAACATACGCAGTCAATCTCAATCTATCGTGGCGAGACCGCTATTGCTTGCCGCCCCATAGCTAAGCAGGGTATACTAGCACACAATTGATCGCAGAAATCCGCCGAAGAACTGTTTGCACCACACAAGTCAAAGCTATCCATACCTATCCAAGACTAACACAACAAAACCAAACGTTGCATAGCTCAAACCAACGTGCCGAGACCACAATGGCTGGCCTCCCGGAGTTAATCTGAGCATACAAGAGGACAGTAGAGAGCAGAAATCCGCCGAATAGCTGCACATATCAGAAAAGTCAAAGCTATCCTCTCCTAACCTTACCAAACGTAATATAAACGTACGCAACCTAACACTGACTGACGTGCCGCGGCTACCATTTCTGGCCTCCCAATCGCAGAGCAAATAATATTAGGTCACAGTAGAGCGCAGGAATACTCCGGAGAGCATGTATAGCACAAAAGTGTATGTCATCCTAACCAAGCCAAACCTAACCTAACCTAGCCAAACGTAGAATAGGTAAACATAACGAGAAGAGACTTCTAGTGCTGGCGTCCCCAAAGCCAAGCTGGATAATTTAGAGCCAAGTAGAACGCAGAAATACACTGAATAGCAGTGAATAGCACACAATTCAAAGCCGCCCCAACCAAACCTAACCTAACCTAACATTGCAAAGCGTAACCTAACTGTAGCTGTCGTGCCACGACCGCCATTGCTGGCCTCCCCAGAGACAAGCAGAATATGATACAGTACAGTAGACCACTGAAGTCCATATATCAGTTTTGAGCACACAAGTCAAAGCTACTCTAACCTTAGTCAACCTAACCTAACCTAACCAACCTTTATGAAGCTCAACAGAGCCAGCCGTGACCACTATTGCTAGCCTCCACAGAGCCATGTTGAATACACTAGAACGCAGTACAGCGCAGACATCCGCCGCATTGCAGTGTAAGTCACAAAAGTCAAAGATACCCTAACCTAACCAAACGCAGGATAACTCAACATAACGTGCCGATACCACCATTGCTGTCTTTCCCAGAGCGAAGCTGAACATATTACAGCGCAGTAGAGCGCAGATATCCTCCGAATGGCAATGTATAGCGCAAAAGTCAAAGCTGCCCTCTCATAACCTCACCAACCGTGACATATCGAAACGTAACCTAACTGAATCTAACGTGCAGCTACCACTGTTGCTGGAATCCCCAGGGCGGTGCAGAGTACAGCAGAGCAGGGTAGATAGCAGGATAATACCCAATAACAGTCCTAGCCAAGATAGTCAAGGTTATCCAATCCTAACCCAAACAAACATAACTTAATCAAACGTAACCTAACTCAATCTTAACTGGCGAGGCCACAATTGCTGGCATCTACAGAGCCAAGCGGAACATAACAGAGCACGGTATATCGCAGGAAACGTCTGCATTACTGCGTAAAGGGCAGGAGCCGAAGGCACCCTATCTGAGCCTGAACTATCCTAACCCAGCCTACCCAATCGCAATGCAACCAAACGAAACATAATACAGCCTAACGTGCCCAGACCACTACGGCTGGCACACTGATTCCAGCAGGCTACGGTTGGGAGCAGTAGAGCGCAGAAATCCACCGAAGAATGGTCTATGCCAAGGATGCCAAAGCTACACAACTCGAAAACAGACAAGCAGATCATAACGAAACGTAACAGAACACAACATAACGTGCAAAGACCACAATTGCTGGCATCTCAAGGGACGAGCAGAATGTGATGGGGCACAGTGGTGCCCAGAAGTCCATAGGATATCTGTGTTGAGCACAAGAGTCAAAGCTATCCTAACCTAACCGAGAGTAACGTCATCCGGTCAAGCGTTATCAAACCCCACCTAACGCGCCGCAGTCACAGCTTTTGCCCTCCCCAGAGCAAAGGAGAGCATATTCGAGGAGAGTAGAGCACAGGAATCCATAGGATCGCAGTGTATAGCAGAAAAGTGATAACTATCCAGACCTAACTCTGGCTAACCTAACCTAACCAAAAGCAGACTACCTAAACGTAACGTGCCGCGACCACTCTTGGTGGCCTCCACAGAGCCGAGCAGAATATAGTGGAGCAGTGTCGAGCGATGAGGTCCACCCGAATTGTGTGTGCAGCACGAATGCAGAGGATACACTTACCGAACATAGTCTAACCTAAACCGACCATATGTGACCAAATTCAACCTAACGTGCCGAGGCCAATACTGCTGGCATTCTCAGGGCTAAGAAGAAAAAAGGAGAGCGCAGTGGAGCGCAGATACCGCCCGGATAGCAGTGTATAGCACGAAAGTCTGGGTAAACCTGTCCAAGCTTAACCTAAACTGACCTAACCGAAAGTAACCTTTCCCAACCTAACGTGCCGCGGCTACTATTTCTGGCCTCCCCAGATCAAAGTAGAAAATATTAGAACACTGGGAGCGCAGAAATCGGCGGATAACAGTATACAGCACTAAACTCCAAGCTATCCAATCCTAACAACACAAAACGTAACATAACTGAACGTAGCATAGCCCAGCCTAACTTGCTGAGACCACTATTGCTGGCTTCACAGAGCCAAGCAGAATATGTAAGAGGACAACAGAGCGCAGAATTCCACCGCATTGCTGTATGCCGCACAAAAGACAAACATACCTTTACCAAACTTGACACAACCTAACCTTTCCGAACCTAGTTTATCTCAACATAAAGTGACGAGACCAATATTGCTGGCAGCTCCGGATCCAATCAGAGCATATTAGAGCACAATAGAGCACAGGAATTTACCGAATAGCACTGAAAGTCACAAAAGGCAAAGAAGCCTTCCGTAACCTATCCGAACGTAATGTAACTTAAGCTGACTTGGCAAGACCACTATTGCTGACCTCCACAGAGAGAAGCAGAATATAATAGTGCGCAGTCGAGCACAGAAAGCCACCCCATTGCAGTGAATATCGCAAAAGTCGAAAATATCCTGCCAAAACGTGTTCCAGACTGACTTAACGGAACGTAGCATAGCACATCACATAGTGCCGCGACCACAGCTGCAAGCACACAAAAGCAAGCACAATATAGTAGAGCGAAGTAGGACACAGGAATCCACCACGTAATAGTGTATAGTACGAGAGTCAAAGCTATCCCCACCAAACTTAGCCTAAGCTAATCGTACCAAACGTAACATGACTCAAACTAACGTGCCCTGACCACCACTGCTCGCTCCCCAGAGTCGAGCGTAGTATAGTAGAGCAATCTGGAGCACGGAAATGCACGGAAGAGCAGTGTACAGCACAAAAGTCAGCGAAACCCAAACCAAATCTTCCTAACCTAACCCAAAAATACGTAGCATAAATAAACCTAACGCGCCGATACCACAATTACTGGCCACCACAGATCGAATCGTAGCATATTAAAGCACATTAAAGCGCAGAAATTATCCGAATATCAATGTACAGCACAAAAGTCAAAGATATCCCATACTTACCTAGCCAAACTTATCGTATGCAAACGTAACATGACCCTTCCAATCGTGACGCGAATTATATTGCTGGTATCCACTGAGCCAAGCAGAGCATATCATCGGAGAGTGTAGCGCAGTTATCCGTAGGGCCGCAGTGTGTAGCAGAAAATGCGATGCTATCAAAACCTAGCCAGAGCTAACATAACCTAGCCAAACGTAACATATCGTAAGCTATCGTGCCGAGACCACTGTTACTGGTTGCCCCACAGCCAAGCGGAACATACTAGAGCACAGTAGATCGTAGAAATCTACTAAATATCAGCATATACCGCGAAAGTCAAATCTATCCATACCTAACCAAAAGTAGCGTAACGTAACCGAACGCAACCTAACTCGGCATATCGGGCCGAAACCACTATTACTGGCATCCCCAGAATCTAGCAGAGTATTGTAGAGCAACGTAGAGCGCAGAGATCGGCCAAGTAGCAGTGGATGGCGCGAAAGTCAAAGCTATCGAATCCTACCCGTTCCAAACGTAGTATAACCAAACGCAACCTAACTTAACCTAACGTGCCGAGGCCACCATTGCTGGCCACCCCAGAGACAAGCAGAATATACCAGAGCAAAGCAGAGCTCAGAAAGCCACCAATTCCCAGAGTATAGCACAAAAGTCAAGGATATACTAACCTAACCTGACATAACCTGACCTAACCAAAGGTAGAATTACTAAACGTGACTAGACGACATCTCGATTGCTGGCCTCCCAAGCGCCATACAGTACATATTAGAACACAGTGGAGAGCCGTAATCCACCGAACAGCAGTTTATAGCACAAAAGCCAAATCTATCCCATCCTGACCTAATCAATTGTAACACTACCAAACGTAGCCTATCACAGGCTATCTTGCCATGCCCACTATTGCTGGACTCCCAAGAGTACAGCAGGGTATAGTAGAGCACAGTAGAGGGCAGAATGCTACGAAATAGCAATTGTATAGCACAAAAGTCTTGGAAACCCTGACCTAACCAGGCCTAACCTTACCTAACCTAACGTAGCATAACGGAACCTACCTTGCCGCGTCCGCAATTGCTGGCGTCCCCAGAACCAAGCAGAATACGCTACAGCACAGTAGATCACAGGCATCTGCGGCATTTCGGTTTATAACACATGAGTCAAAGATATCCTTACCTAACCTGACACAACCCAACAATACTGATCGTTGCCTAATTAAGCGTAGCGTACTATTGCTGGACTCCCAAGAGTAGAGCAGGGTATAGTAGAGCACAGTAGAGGGCAGAATGCTACGAAATAGCAATTGTATAGCACAAAAGTCTTGGACACCCTGACCTAACCAGGCCTAACCTTACCTAACCTAACGTAGCATAACGGAACCTACCTTGCCGCGTCCGCAATTGCTGGCGTCCCCAGAACCAAGCAGAATACGCTACAGCACAGTAGATCACAGGCATCTGCGGCATTTCGGTTTATAACACATGAGTCAAAGATATCCTTACCTAACCTGACACAACCCAACAATACTGATCGTTGCCTAATTAAGCGTAGCGTGCCAAGTCCACTATAGCTCTATTTCCCAGATTCAGGCTGAAAATATCAGATTACGGCTGAGCGTCGAAATCCACCGCATAGCCGAGCAAATACAAAAGTCGAAGCTATCGCATCCTAACCTAACCAAACCTTACCTAACCAAACGTAACATAACCCAACCAGACGTAACGCGACCACGACTGCTGGCGACACAGGAGACAAGCAGATTGTGATAGCGCACAAAACAGCACAGAATTCCATAGAGTATCAATGTGTATCGCAATATTTGAAGATATCCAAACCTAACACAGGGTAAACTAAACCAACCAAACGTTGCTTCCATGATGCGAGCACACTATATTAGAGCACAGCAGAGCGCAGGATTCCACCAAATAACAGTGTGTAACGCGAAAGGCGAAGCTACCCAGGCCTAACCCAAACCAACATAACCTAACCAAACGTTACTTAACTCAACCTACCGAGCCGTGGCCACTATTGCCATCATCGCCAGAGCCACGCTGATCGCATCAGAGCACACTAGAGCGCAGAAATACTCCGAACAGCAGTGTACAATACGAAAGTCTAAGTAAACTTGACCGAGCTTATCCTAACCTAACCTAACCAAACGTAACTTAACACATCATAGCGCGCCGAGACTGCTATTGCTGGCCTCGCCAGACCAAAGCAAAGAATATTAGAATACAGTAGAGCGCGGAAATACGTGGA
Source organism: Eufriesea mexicana (assembly GCF_001483705.2). NCBI lineage: Eukaryota > Metazoa > Arthropoda > Insecta > Hymenoptera > Apidae > Eufriesea > Eufriesea mexicana. Next base: position 6,355 of record NW_016908777.1, on the reverse strand, counting down.
TGGCATTTTATAACACAAAAGCCTAATCTACCCTATCCTAACCTCACCAAACGTAACACAGCAGAAAGTAGCATGTTTCAGCCTAACGTGCCGAGACCAATATTGCTAGCCCCCGCAGAGCCAAGCAGGATATGCTAGAGCGCAGCATAGCGCAGAAATCCACCTCACTGCAGAGTACAGCACAAAAGTCAGACACACGCTGACCTAGCAAGTCCCAAACTAACCTATGCAAACGTTGTGTAACTCAGCACATCGTGACGAGACCAATATTTCGGTCCTTTCCAGAGCGAAGCAGACCACATTGGAGCAAATTAGCGCGTCGAAGGTAACGAAACCTAACCTGACCCAACATAACCGTACGGAATGTAGTGTAACTCAACATAGCGTGCCGCGACCAGTGCTGCAGGCCCCCCCCCCCCCCTTCAATGCCAAGTAGAATGTGTTAGAGCAAGGAAGGTCACTGGAATCCACCACATATTAGAGTATAGTTCGAAAGTCTACGCTGCGCCAACCAAACCTAACCTAACCTAACCAAGCCTAACGTGACCTGACTCAAACTAACGTGCCACGACCGCCACTGCTCGTCTCCACAGGGACGAACGGAGTATAGTAGAGCAACGTAGAGCGCGGAAATACAACGGATAGCCGTGCAATCCGCAAAAGTCGAAGTTGCCTATCCTAACCTAGTCAAACGAAACGTATCCAATCGAAACAGAAATTCAACTAGTTCGATGGGACCACCATTGCCTCCACTGATGCAGGCAGAATGTACTACGGCACAGTAGAGCGCAGAAATCCACCGCGTTTTAGTAAGTAGCGCAAAAGCCTTAGATATCATAGCACAACCAGGGTCAGCTTAGCCTAACCTAACGCAGCATAACTTATCATAGCGGGCCGCTACTGCAGCGCATGGTCTCCCCATAGCCATGCAGAATGTTGTGGAGCAGAGTGGACCTTAGGAGTCCACCGAATAACAGTGTGTGGCACCAAAGACGTAGCAATTCTTACCAAACTTAGCCGTACCTAGCATAGCCAAACGTAACCTAACTCAGCCTAACGCGCCGCAACCGTTATTGCTCGAATTCCCAGAGTTGCGCCGAGTATAGTAGTGCAAAGTAGAGCACAGAGATACACCGAAAGTCAGTGCATGACAAAAAAGTCGAGGATATTCTAACCTAACATGGCCTAACCATACCTAACAAAACGTAGCATAACGCAACATAACGCGCCGCGACCATTGCTGCGGGCGTCCCCAGAGCCAAGCAGAATGTAGAAGAGCACAATAGATAAGAGAAATCCACCGTACAACCGTGTATAGCACGAAAGACAAAGCTATCCTAACCAAACATAGCCTAACCTGACCTGAACCACCATAACATAACTGGAACTTACGTGCAGCCACTCCTACTGCTCACCTTCCCGGGGTCGCGCAGAGTATAGTAGAGCAATGTAGAGCGCAGGGATCAAACGAATAACAGTTTATAGCAGAAAAGTCAAGGAAATCCTAACCGAGCATTCCTAGCATAATCCAACGGAACGTAACATAACTCAACCTGACGAGCCGAGACCACTATTAATGACCTCCCCAGAGACAAGCGGAACATATTAGAGCGCAGAAGAGCAGAGAATCCCACCGGATAACCGTGTATGGCACAGAAGCCAAAGCTACCTTAATCAAACTTAGCATACCCTAACCTATTTGAACGTAACCCAATACAACCTAACGTGCCACGACCACCACTGCTCGCATCCCCAGTGCCGAGCAGATTAAGGTAGAGTAATGTGGAGCGTAGAAATCGAATGTATAGCAGTGTACAGCGCAAACGTCAAAGAAACCATAACCTATCCTTCCAAACGAAACGAAACGAAACGAAACCTATCTCAACATAACGTACCGAGACCACCATTACTGGCAAACCCAGAGCCAAACAGGACATATTACAGCACAGTAGGGGGCTAAAATCAACCGAAGAGCAGCGCATGGCGCAAAAGTCTAATATACTCCAGCCAAACCTAACCAAACATGACATAAGTGAACGTAGCGTAACTCAATAAATCGTGCCGCGACCGTTGCTTTGGGCGTCCCCCAAGCCAAGCACAATATAGTAGAGCACATTAGATCACAGGAATCCTACAAATAGTATCGTAATGGACGAAAGTCAGAGATACCCTAACCGAAATTAACCTAACCTAACCTAGCCGAACGTAACCTTACTAGAGTCAACGTGCCCCGACAACCACTGCTCGCCTCACCATAGTCGAGCGGAGTATTGTGGAGCAATGTAGGGCGCGGAAATGCACTGAATGTATAGCACAATGTATAGCATAATAGTCTTAACTATCCTATCCTAACCACACCAAACGTAACATATCCATGCGCAGCGTAGCACAATGTAACGTGCCAAGGCCGCTCCTGCTTGTCTCCACAGGTCCAAGCAGAATATACTAGAGCACAGCAGGGCGCAGAAATCCACAGCATCGCTGTGTATAGCACAATAGTCAAAGTAGCCAGCCTAATCTAGCCAAACTTGACATATTCAAACGTAGCCTGGCTCGACCTAACACGACGAGAACATTATTGTTGGCCTCCACAGACGCAGGCAGATTGTACCGGAGCACTCTAGTGCGCAGAAACCCATCGCATTGCATTGAACAGCACAAAAGGCGAAGATGCCTTGTCCTAACTTTACCAAACCTAACATAACCGAACGTAATATAACGCGACCTAATGTGTCGAGCTCACCACCGCTGGCCTCCCAGAACCAAGCAGAAAATATTAGAACGCAGTAGAGCGCAGAAATCCGTGGACAGACGTGTATAGCGCAAAAGTCTAGACTGTCACATCCTAACCTCACCAAACTTGACATACCCGAACGTGGCTTAGCTCAAACTAACGTACCGAGACCACTATTGCCGGCAACACCAGAAGCAAGCAGGACATACTAGAGCACGCTGGAATGCAGAAGTCCACCGAATAGAAGTGTATAGCACAAAAGTCGAAGGTATCCTTTCCCAATGTATCCAATGTAAACAACACCAGACGTAACAAAACTCAACCTAACGTACCCCGACCACTATTGCTGGCCCCACAGAGTCGAGCAGAAATTACTAGAGGACAGTAGGGCGAAGAAGTCCATAGAAACACGGTGTATAATGCAAGTGTTGTATGTATCCTGACATATTCCAAGCTAGCATAATCTAACCAAGCGTAGCCTACGCCAACGTAACGCGCCGCGGCAACTATTGCTGGCCTCCCCAGGGTCAAGTAGAATGTAGTACAGCGCTGTCGAGCGCAGAAATCAACCGAATAGCAGTGAATAGTACAAAGGTCTGAGTAGCCTATCATAACATAGCCAAACGTGATATGAAAGCACGTAGCATAACTCAGCCTAACATGACGAGACAACCATTGCACGCCTCCGGAGACTCAAGAACAATGTACCAGCGCGCAGTATAACGCAGTAATCCACCGCATTGCAGTGAACAGCATAAAAGACGCAGATATTCTTGCATAACCTGACCTAACCTAACCAAACCAAACGTAACGTAGCTCAAAATAACGTGCCGCGACTACTGCTCCTGGCATCCCCAGAGCCAAGCAGAGTGTATCACAGCACCGTAGATCACAGGTATTCAACGGATATCGGTGTAAGGCACGAAGGTCAGAGCTATCCTAGCCAAACTTAACCAAACCTCACAGTACCAAACGTAACCCAACTCAAACTCACTTGCCACAACCACGAATTCTCACCTCCCCAGGTCGAGCAGAGTACAGTAGAGCAATGTTGAACGCAGGAATTAACCGTGTAGCAGTGTACAGCGCAAAGTCAAAGTAATCCTGACCATACCTTCCATACATTTCCCAGCGATACGTAATTTAGAAAAACTAACGTGCCGAGGCCACTATCACTGGCCTCCCAGGGTCTGGCAGGTTACAGTAAAGCAACCTAGAGCGCAGGAATCCACCTCACAACAGTGTATAGCACAAAAGCCTGGGACATACTACTCTAACCTGGCAAAACCTAAACTAACCAAACGTAGCATAACTCAACATAACGAGCCGCGAGCACTGCTGCTGGCACCGCCAGAGCCAATCAAGGTATAATTGAGCAGAGTAGATCGCAGAAGTCCACTGAATAGCAGTGTATAGCACGAAAGTCGAGGTTATCCTAACCAAACTTATCCGAACCTAATATAACCATACATAACACAGCTGAAGGTAACGTGCCACGTCCACTATCACTCGCCCACAGAGATTCGAGCAGAGTATAATACAGCATTGTAGAGCGCCGTAATCCACCGAATAGCTGTGTAAAGAGAAAAGCCATAGAAATCCCGTCCAAGCCTTACCAACCTACCCTAAAGGAACGTAACATAACTAAACCAAACGTGGCGGGACCACTGTTACTGGCCACGCCAAAGAAAAGCGGGACATATTAGAGCGCAACAGGGCGCAGAAATCAACCGAATATCATTGAATGGCACAAAATTCTAAACTACTCTGCCCCAGCAAAACCAAACCTGTCATATACAAACTTAGACTAACAAAACCTAACGTGCCGAGAGAAATATCGCTGCCCCCCCCCCAAAGCCAAGCAGAATGCACTAGAGCACAGCAGAGCGAAGAAATCCACCGCTTTGCACTGTATGGCACAAAAGTCCAAGATATCCTAACGTAACGTGTCCGAACCTAACCTAACTTAACATAGCGTAACTCAACAGAGCGTGCTGCGACCACTGCTGCCTGACAACCCAGAGCCAAACAGAATACAGAATTGCACAGTAGATGACAGGGAACTCCCGGATAATTGTGTATTGCACGAAAGTCGAAACCACCCTTACCAATCGTAGACTAACATAACCTAGTCAAACGTAGCCTAACACAACATAACGTGCCGCGGCCGCTGCTGGCTTCCCAAGGGCCAAGCAGAATATAGAATTGCTGGGTCAAGTGCCGAAATTACCATAATAGCATTGTACAGCACGAAAGTCACACATAGTCTGACCTACCTTGACAAAACCTAACCTAACCAAACGTACATATCTCAACCTAACGAGACGAGAACACTATTACTGGCCACCTAGGAGCCAAGCAGAAAATATTAAAGCGCTGTAGGGAGCAGAAATCCAGCTAATAGCAGAATGTTGCACTAAAGTCATAGCCCTCCTCTCTTAACCAAACAAAACGAAACATTGCCAAACGTAACCCCAATCACCCTAACGTGCCGCGTCCACAATTGCAGGCCTTCCCAGAGTCAAGCGGAACACCTTAGTGTGGAGTGGAACGCAGACATCCATATAATCGCAGTGTATATCAGAAAAGTGAAAGCAGCCCAAGCCTAACCCATTCCAACAGAACACAACCAAACATAGCCTGACTAAACCTAACGTTCCGAGGCCGCTATTGTTGCACTCCCCAGAAACAAGCAGGACATACTAGAGCACAGTAGAGTGCAGACGTCCGCAGAGTAGCAGCGTACAGCGCAATAGTTAAAGCTATCCTGACAAAACATTGTCCAACCCAGCCTAACCGAACGTAACACGTCAAAACAAGACGTGCCGAGACCACTATTGCTGGCCTTATCAGAGCTAAGCTGAAAGAATTAGAGCACTGTATTTCGAAGAGATACACCTAGCAGCAGACTATATTACTGATGTCAAAGCTACGCTCTCCTAACCTAACCTACAGTAACATAACCAAACATAACACAACACAACCTAACGCGCCTCGCCCACTATTGCTGGCCTCCACAGTGTCAAGCGGAGCATGTTAGTCGAGAGTAGAACGCAGAAATCCATATATTCGCAGAGTATATCAGAAAAGTCAGAGCCACCCAGATCTAACCCAGACGAAAGGAACATAACCAAACGTAGTCTAACTTAACCGAACGTGCAAAGCCCGCAACTGCTGCCCTTCCCAGAGTCAAGCAGGGCATACTAGAGCAGAGTAGAGAGCTGAAATACAGCGAATAGCAGTGTGCAACACGAAAGTTGAAGCAATACTGACAAAACTTTACCTGAGCCCAGCTAACCGATCGTAACCTGACTCAACGTAACCTGCAGAGGCCACTTTTCCTGGCCTTCACGGAGCCAAGCTGAAAGCATTAGAGGACAGTGCGGCGAAGAAGACCACCTAGTAGCAGACTATAGCACTAAAGTCAAAGCGACCCTCTCCTAACCTAACCAATCGTAACATAACCAACCGTAACCTAAGCCAACATAATGTCCCTCGACCACTTTGCTGGCCGCACCAGAGCCAAGCAGGACACATTAGTCGAGAGTAGAGCGCAGTATCCATATAATCTCAGTGTATATCGGAAAAGTCGAAGCTATCCTTACCCATCTTAATATAACC
>NW_016908776.1:48395-60397 GCF_001483705.2 Eufriesea mexicana | reverse complement strand
TCTGGGAGGGCCAGCAAAGGTGGTGTCGTCACGTTACGTTGAGATAGGCTACACTTGGTTAGATTAGGTTAGGACAGGATGGGTTAGGACATCTATGGCTTTTGTGCTGCACATTGCAATGCCGTGGACTTCTGCTCTCTGCTGTGCTGTATTGTATTCTGCTTGGCTTTCGAGCTGCCAGAAATTGTAGTTTCGGTACGTTAGTTTGAGGAAGCTTACGATTCGTTGGAATAGGCTAGGAATGTTTGGTTAGGAATTCTTTGCCTTTTGTGTTATACACGGTCATTCGGTGGATTTCCGCCTTCGGCATTGCTATACTACAATCAAACCGACTCCGTGGATGCGAGCAGTTGCTGTCATGGCAAGATAGGTTGAGCTATGCAACGTTTGGCTATGATACGTTCGGTGAGGTTAGGATAGGGTGGCTTAGACTTTTGTGCTATACCCCGCTGTCCGCATACTTCTGCGCTCTACTGCTTTCTAACATTTTCTGCTTGGTTCTGGGGAAGCCTGCTATAGTGGTCTCGGAACAATAGGTTGTGTTATGTCACGTTTGGGTAGGTTAGGATTGGCAAAGCTCGGTCAGGTTTTCTTTGACTTCCGTGCTATACACTGCTGCTCTGTGGGTATCTGCGCTCGACTCTGCTTTACTATATTCTGGTTGGCCCTGGGTATGCCAGCATTCGTGGTCTCGGCGCGTTAGGTTGAGTTAGGCTGCGATTGCTTATGACAGGTTTGGCTGTGCCAGGACAGCGTACCGTAGCCTCTTGTGCCGTACGCTGCTATTCGGTGGACTACAGCGATCTACTCTGCTCTAATACTTTCTGCTTGTCTCTGGGGTGGCCACTAGAAGTGGTCTCTGCACGCTAGGTTGAGTTATGTTACGTTGCGGTAGGGTAGGTTAGGAAGGCTTTGTTGGGATTTCTTTGACCTTCGCACCATACACTGCTATTCGGTGAATTTATGCGCGCCACATTGCTTTACTATACACTGCACGACTCTGAGAGGCGAGAAATTGATGCCGTGGCACGTTAGGTTGCGTTAGGTTATGTTTGGCTAGGTTAGGTTGGGTTATATGTGGACAGGATAGGTTAGACTTTTGTGCTATACACTGACTTTCTGTAGATTTCTGTCATCTACTATGCTCTACAATATCCTGCTAGGCTCAGTGGGTGCCAGCAGCGGTGGTCGCGGCACGATATGTTGAGCTATGCTTCGTTTGGTTCGTTCATTTTAGGTCAGGTTAGGTCTGGATGTCTTCGACTTTTGTGATATACACCGCTATTCGGTGGATTTCCGCTCTCTACGTTGCTCTACTATACCCTGCACGGCTCCGGGCAGGCGAGAAAAGGCGTACACGGCAGGTTAGTATGAGGTATGCTGTTTTTGGTTAGGTTAAGCTGGGTTAGGTTGTGTTAGTATATCTACGGCTTTCGTGCAGTACACGGCAATGCGGTGAATTTCTGCGCTCTGCTGTGCTGTAGTACACCCTGCTTGTCTTCGTGTAGGCCAACAACTGTGGTCTCGCCGTGTTTGGTTGTGTTGTGTTACGTTTCGTTATATTATGTCAGGAAGGAATGGTTAGGACTCCGTCATCTGTTGTGCAGTATCCACTGCTATTCGGTGGATTTATGCTCTCCACATTGCTCTTCTATCCTCTGCTCGACTCTGGAGAGGCAAGCAATAGTGGTCGTAGTAAGTTAGTTTGAGTTAGGTTAGGTATGGTTAGTTTAGTGTAAGTTAAGTTTGGCTAGGATGGCTTTTACTTTCGTGCGATACACTGCATTCCGGTGGATGTCTGTGATCTAGAGTGCTCTAACATATTCTGCTTGGCTCCGTGGATGACAGCAGCTGTGGTCGCTGCACGTTATGTTCAGTTATGCTACGTGGGGTTAGGTTACGTTTGGTCAAGTTACGTTAGTATGTAATCGTCTTTTGTGCTATAAACAGCTATTCGGTGGATTTCTGCGCTCTACATTGCTCTGGTATATTCTGCTCGACTCTGGGGATGCGAGCAACAGTGTTCGTGGCACGCTATTTTAATTTGGGTTATGTTTGGTTAGGATAGCTTTGACTTTCGTGCTATACGCAGCTATTCGGTGGGTTTCTGTGATCTATGGCGCTGTGCCAAATTCTGCTTGGCACTGGAGATGCCAGAAGCAGTGGTCCCGGCACTCTGGTTCGTGTTATGTTTCGTTTGGCAAGATTAGGTTAGGTTAAGTTTGGTTATGGTAGCCTAGACATTCATGGCATATACTGTTAATCGGTGGATTTCTGTGATCTACCGTGCTCTAGTACATTCTGTCTGGAACTGGGGAGGCCAGGAGCACTGGTCGCGACTCGTCATGTTTAGCTATGCTACGTATGGTTTGGTTAGTTTATGCCAGGTTATGTTTTGGGTATCTACGGCTTTTGTGCTATCCACTGCACTGCGGTGGATTTCTGCGGTCTACTGTCCGCTAGTGTATCCGGATTGGCTCTCGCGAGGCTAGCAATAGTGTCCTCGGCACGATAGTCTGTGTTAGGTTACGGTCGATTACGCTACGTTTGGTTAAGTAAGGATGGAGTACATTAAACTTTTGCGACATACGCTGTCATTCGGTGGACTTTTGCCATTTACTGTGCTGTAATGTGTCCCCTTTCGCTCTAGGGTTGCCAGTAATGGTCGTCTCGGTACGTCATTTTGAGATAGGTCTTTTTCGTTATGTTAGGTTATGATGGCTAGGTCAGGATTTCTTCTACGTTTGCGCTGTACACTGCTGTACGGTTGATTTCTACGCTCGACACTGATCTACTGTAATCTGCCCGACACTGTGGAGGGAGCATTGGTGTTCGTTGCACGTTAGTTTGATGTAGGTTACGTTTGAGTGGGGTAGGTTGTATTAAGTTTGGTTAGGATAGCTTTGGCTTTCGTGCCATACACTGCCATGCGGTGGGCTTCTGTGATGTACTATGTTCTAACACATCCTGCTTGGTTCAGAGGAGGCCAGAAGCAGTGTTCGCGGCACGCTATATTGATTTATCGACGATGGCTTGGGTTAGGTGTGGTAAGGTTGGGTTAGGTTATCTTCGACTTCTGTGCTATACACTGCAGTGCGGTGGACTTCTGCGCTCCACTGTGCCCTAGAACATTCTTCCTGCCCCTGTGGAAGCCACCGATAGTGGTCTCGTCATGTTACGTTTAGGCAGGTTACGTTTGGATGTGTTTCGTTTGGCTATGTTAGGAGAGGATACTTCGGCTTTTGTGCTATTCACTGCTGTTCCGTGGATTTCGGCGCTCTAATGTGCTCCAATTTGCTCTGATGTGCCCTTATGAGGCCAGCAATGTTGGTATCGTTACGCTGTGTAGAGCTACAGTACGTTCAGGTAGGTTAGGTCAGAACAATTTAGATCAGGGTGTGATAGACGTTTCTTGTATACACTGCAAGGCGGTAGAATTATGCGCTCTGCTGCGCTCTAGCATACTCTGCTTAACTCTGCGGAGGCCAGATATAGCGGTCGCGGGACGTTATGTTGATGTAAGTTACGTTTGGTTGTGTTACGATTGGCTATGTTAGGATAGGCTAGATACGACTTTTGTGCTATACAGTGCAATGCCGGGGATTTCAGCGCTCTACTGTGCTGTGGTATGCCCTGATTGGCTCTGGGGGACAGCAACAGTGATATCGGCTCCTTGAGTTTAGTAATGTTACGTACGCTTTAGTTACGTTTGGTCAAGTTAGGATAGAATGGATTAGACCTTTGTGCCGTACACGGCTATTCCGAGGACATTTGCCCTCTACTGTGCTCTGATATACCTGTTTGGCTCTGGGGCGGCCAGTATTGGTGGTCCCGGCACGTTAGGTTGTGTTAGGTTTTGGTTCGCTGAGTTAGGATAGGAAGGCTTGATTAGGCTTTCTTCGGCGTTTGCGCTGTACACTGCTATACGGTGGATTCCTGTTCCTTACAGTGCTCTATTATACTCTGCTCTATTCTGGGGAAGCGAGTAATAGTGGTCGTGGCAGTCTAGGTTGTGTTAGGCTACGTTTGGATAGGCTATGCTTGGCTAACTTTGGTTCGAGTAGCTCTGACTTTCGTGCCATACACTGCTATTCGGTTGATTTGTTTGACCTACTGTGCTCTAGCATATTCTGCTTGTCTGAGAGGAGGCCGGAAGCCGTGTTCGCGGCACGCTTCATTGAGTTATGCTTCGTTCGGTTAGGTTACGTTAACTTGGGTTCGGTTTGGATAGCAGTGACTCTTGCGCTGTACGCTGCGATTCTAAGAACTTCTGCGCTCTACTCTCCTCAAATGCGTCCTGCTCGACTTTGTGGAGGCCAGCAATGTTGTCGCTGTACTTTATGTTTAGTTATGTTATGTGGCCAGGAACAGTGGTCTATTCGCGTTAGGTTTACTTAGGCTACGTTTGCGTATGATAGGTTTCGTTGCGTTGGGACAGAATAGATTAGAGTAAGGTTCCGTTCAAAGCCACACGGTGAATTGCTGCGCCCTGCTGCGCTCGAACATGTTCTGCTTGGCTCTGGTCTGGGCAGAATTAGAGGTGCCGTCGTGATAGGTTGGGCTAGGCTGCGTTCGGGTGTGCTACGTTTGGCTAGGTCAGGACAGGCTACTTTGACTTTTGTGCTGTGCAGTGCCATTCGGAGGTCTCCTTCACTCTACTGTGATCTAGTACGCTCTACTTTGGCCAGTCGAAGCCAGAAACTGTGGCCCCGGCGCGATAGGTAGTGTCAGGATACGTTCGGTTATGTTTGGTTTGTTTGGGTTAGAATGGGATGTATTTGACTCCGGTGATGACTGAAATGCGGTACATTTCTGCTCTCTACATTGCTTTACTATACTCTGCTCGAGTCTGGGGTGGCCTGTAATAGTGTTATCGACACGTCAGTCTGAGTTAGGCTACGTTTGGTTAGGCTATGTGTGTTTGTGTTAGGTTAAGTTAGAATCGACCCTCGCGGTATACACTGTGTTTCTGTGAACACCTGCGTCCTACTGTGCTCTCCTGCATTCTGCACGGCACAGGGGCGTCCAGCAGTAGTGGTCGCAACACCTTTGGGTGATTTAGGTTACGTTTGGTTATGTTACGATTGGTTAAGCTAGGAGGGCCCAACTATGACTTTCGCGCTACACACTGCAATTCGGTTGTTTTCTGCGCTCCACTCTGTTCTACTGTTTTATTCTCAGCTCTGCCGAGGCCACGAATGCCTATCTCGGCACGTTTGGTTGCGTTAAGTTACGTTTGTTTGGGTTTGGTTAGGGTAGCACTGACTTTTGTGGTATACGCTTCTCTTCTGTGGACTTCAGCGCTCTACTGTGCTTCACCTTAACCTGCTTGTCTCTGGGACGGCCAGCAATAGTGGTCCAGACACGTAAAGTTATGATAGGGTACGTTTGATAATATTAAGCTTGGATAGGTAAGGGAATAGTAGCTGTGACAATTTTGCTATACACCGCTATTCGGCCCATTTCTGCGGTCTATATTGCTCTATCACGCTCTGCTCGTCTCAGGGATGGCCAGTAATTTTGATCGTGGCGCATTAGGTTCATGTAGGGTACGTTTGGTTGTGTTATATTTGTTTAGGTTATGATAGGATTGCTACGACTTTTCAGCTATTCACTGCGTTACTATTTATTTCTGCGCTCTACTCTCATATAATATGCTCTGCTTGGCCTTGTGGATGCCAGAAATTCTTGCCGCGGCTCGATAGGATCAGTTAGATTACTTCCGGTAAGGTCAGGCTGAGTTGGATTAAGTTAGGACGTCCTAGACTGTTGTGCATTGCACAGATATTCTATGGACTACTGTGCTCTACTCTATCATATTCTGCCTATCTCTGGGGATGCCACCATAGGTGGTCGCGGCACGCTAGCTTCAGTTATGTGACGTTTGGTTAGGTTAGGTTAGGTTCGGTTTGGTCATGATACCCTTGACTTCTGTGCTATTCTCTGCTTTTCGGCGGAATTTTGCGATCTGCAGTGCTCTAACATGCTCAGCTTGGCAATGATGATGCCAGAAATTGTGGTTTCGGCAGGTTAGGTTGAGTTGGGCTTCGTTTGACTCGGTTAGGTTATGTCAGTATCGATTGAGATATCATTGACTTCTGTGCTGTACACTGAAGTGCTGTTGATTTCTGCGCTCTACTGTTCTCTAGTACGTTTTGCTTGGCTCTTAGAGGCCAGCAATTCTGGTCTCGCCATGTTAGGTTATGATATGCTACGATTGACTAGGTTACGTTTGCTATGGCTAAGTTTGGATATCCACGACTTTTCTGCTATACACTGCGATCCTATGGAATTCTGCGCTCTGCTCTCTTCTATTGTGCTCCGCTTGGCGCTTTGGAGGCCAGCAATACTGGTCGCGGCTCGTTATGTTGAGTTAGATTGCGTTTGGTGGGGTTAGGATACTTTGGGTTAGGTTAAGATGTCTTTGACTTCTGTGCCCAACACAACTATCCTATCGACATCTGGGCTCTACTGTGCTCCATCACATTCTGATTCTCGGTTTGGAGGCCAGCAATAGTGGTCTCGGCATGTTAGGATCTGTTAGTCAAGGTATGGTTAGGCTACGCTAGTTTGTGTTAGGTACTGATAACTTGGACTCTCGTGGCATGCACAGTTATTCGGTGGATTTCTGCGCTCTGCTATGCTCTGCTCGACAATGGCATGGCCAGCAACAGCAGTTGCGGCTCCTTAGGTTGTGTTAGGTTGTGTTTGGTTCTGTCACAGTTGTATTGGTTTGTAGGGGATAGCTTCGAATTTTCTGCTATACACTGAGATTCTATGGATTCTAGCCCCCTGCTGCACTCTAATATGCTAAGCTTAAATCTTTGGTGGTCAGCAGTACTGGTCGCCGCACGTTAGGTTGAGTTAGATTACGTTTGGTTTGCTTAGGTTGGGACATGTCACGTTAGGATGTCATAGACTTCTGTGCTATACGCTGCAACGCCGCGGATTTCTGTGACCAACAGTGCTGTTCTTGATTACGCTTGGCATGGGGTGGTTAATAGTAGTGGCGTAGGCGCATTAGGATCAGTTATGTTACGTTTGGTTTTGTTATGTTTGGTTAGGTTAGGATAGGCTAACTTTGACTTTTGCGCTATACACTGCCCTTCGGTGGACTTTCGCTCTCCACTGTGCTCTAATACGCTCTGCTTGGCTCTGCCAGCAATGGTTGTCTCGGCACGTCAGGTTGAGTTGCGCAGCGTTTGGTTAGGATACGTAAGTATGTGTTAGGTTCGCATAGCTTCGACTTTCGTGGTATACACTGCTACTCGGAAGATTTCTACATTCTGCTGTGCTCTTATGTGTTCAGATTTGTTCTGGGAGAGCCTGCAGCAGTGGCATGGGCACGTTACGTTCAGTTAGGCTACGTATGGTTAGGTTAGGTTGGGTCAAGCTTGTTTAGGATATCATTGACTTTTGCGATCTACACTACTATGCGGCGGACTTCTGCGCAGTACTGTGCTATAGAATGTTGTCGTTCGCTCTGCGGAAGTCAGCATTTGTGGTCTCTGCACGTTAGGTTGAGTTAGCCAAAGTTTGGTTATGTTAGGCTATGCAAGGTTAGGTATAGTTACCTTTGACTTTTGTGCTATGCACTGATATTCGGTGGTTCCCTGCGTTCTGCTGTGCTCTAGGATACTCTGTTTGGCTCTGGGGATTCCAGCAATAGTTTTCTCGGCACGTACATTTCTGCTATTGTACGTTTGATTACGTAACGTATGGATGGTTTAGGACCGGATAGCTCTGTCTTTTGAGTTATAAATTGCTATTCCGCTGATTTTTGCGCCCTGCATTGCCCTACAATACTCTGCTCGACTCTCGGGAGGCCACTAATATTGATCCCGCCAGGTTAGTTTGATTTAGGCTGAGTTTGGTTATGTTACGTTTGGTTAGGTTGGGACAGGATATCATTGACTTTTGTTCTATATACTTCTATTCGGGGAACTTCTGCGGTATACTGTGCCCTCGTATGCTCTGCTTGGCCCTGGGGAGGCGAGCAATAGTGATTTCGGCACGTTAGGTTTAGTTACGCTCCGTTCTATTAGGTTTCGTATGCTTGGGTTAGGTTTGAATTGCTTTGACTTTCTTGGCATAGACTGCTATTCGGTAGATTTCAGCCCTCTACTGTGCTATAGTATACTCTGCACGAATCTGGGGGGCCAGCCATAGTGGTCGCTGCACGTTAGGTTGTGCAAGGTTACGTTTGGCTATGTTACAATTGGTTAGGGTTGGAAGGGTGGCTTTGACTTTTGTGCTGTGCACTGCTTTTCAGCGGACTTCGGCGCTTCACTGTGATCTTATGTACTCAGATTGGCTCTGGGAAGGAAACCTATAGTGGTCCATGCACGTTAGGTTGGGTTAGGCAACGTTCGGTTTGGATACGTGTGTTTGGGTTAGGCTTGCGTAGCTTCGACTTTCGTGGTACACATTGCTATTCGGATGATTTATGTGCTCTACTTTTCTTTGGCATGTTCCACCTGGTACTAGGGAGGCCAGAAATTGTGGCTTACGCACTTTAGGTTGGTTTATGTTGCGCTGGGCTATGTTACGTTTGGTTAGGTTAGGATAGTTCAAGTTTAACCCTTAAGCTATGCACTGCTATTCGGCGTATCATTATACTATCTGTTCCGCTTTTCTCTTGGAAAGACAGCAATAGTGGCCTTGGCACGTTATTCTGCGTTGGGCAACGTTTGGTTGGTTTAGGTTAGGTCAGGTTTGGTTAGGTTATCTTTGCCTTTAGCGATATAAACTGAAACGCCGCTGATATCTGTGACCTACAGTGATGTGGTATACTCTGATTGGCTCTGGGAGGTCAGCTATAGCGGCGAAGGCCTGTTATGTGGAGTTAGGTTACGCTTGGTTATGCTATGTCTGGCTATGTTAGGCCAGGACAGCTTTGACTTTTGTACTGCACACTGATATGCGGGGGATTTCTGAGCCCTACTGTGGTCTAGGGTGCACTGCTTTGGCCTGTGGAGGCCAGATAGAGTCAGCTTACGTTCCGTTAGTTCCGGCATGTTTGGGTTAGGAAGGGATATATTTGGCTCTAGTACTGTGCACTGAAATGCGGTGCAATACTTGGCTCTACATTGCTCTTCCATACTCTGCTCGACTCTGGGGTAGTGTGCAATAGAGGTCGTGGCACGTTTTATTGATTCATGTTACGCACGGTTAATTTACGTTAGGTTAAGTTTGGTTGCGATTGCTTTGACTTTTGTGCTATACACTGCCATTTCGTCGACTCTAACGCCCTGCGTTGCCCTACCAGCAACCGCTTGTCTCTGGGGATTCCAGCAATAGTGGCCGTGGCACGTTAGATTTAGTTATTCTAAGTTTGGTTAGGTTAGGTTGGATTAGGTTAGGTTGTGTCAAGCTCGGTCAGGTTGTCTTTGACTGCCGTGCTGTACACTGCTATTCGGAGAATTTCTGTACTCGCCTGTGCTCTACAATATTCTGCTTGGCCCTGTGAAAGCCACCAACACTCGCGGATAGTTATGTTGGGTTATGCTACGTTTCGTTAGGTTAGGATAGGGCAGGTTATGCTGGGATAACTGCCTCTCTTGTCCTATTCACTGCAATGCGGTGGATTCCTGCGCTATACTGTACCATGGTACAATATTCTTGTCTTCGCGGAGGCGAGCAATGGTGTTCTCGTCGAGTTAGGTTGAGTTATGTTACGTTCGGACATGTCACGTTTGGCTGGGTTTGGGCAGGCTACATTCACTTGAGTCCCTTACACTGCTATTCGTTGGATTTCTGTGATCTAGTGTACTCTACTGCATTCAGCTTGTCTCTTGGTAGGCCAGGAGCTGTGGGCGAGGCACCCTCCTTTGGGTTACGCAACGGTTGGCTAGGTTCAGACAGGCTGCTTTGACCTTTGTGCTTTGCGCTGCTATTCCTTGAGTTTGTGTGATCTACTGCGCTGTATCGCATTCTGCTTGGATCTGGTGTGGCCAGGAGCGGTGGTCGCGGCACGTAACGTTAGGTTATGCTACGTTAGGTTGTGTTAGGCTAGGACAGGTTAGGTTATGGTGTCTACGGCCTTTGTGCTTTGCAATGCAATGGGGTGGATTTCTGCGCTATGCGGTGCTCTAGCATTTTCTACTTGGGCCTGTGGATGCCAGCAGTAGTGTCCGCGCCACGTTATGTTGAGGTAGGCTACGTTTGGTTAGGACACGCTAGCTTGTGTTAAGTCTGGATACATATGACTTTTATGCTGTACACTGCGATTTCATGGACTTCTGTGCCCTACTGTTGTCTAGTAAGTTCAGCTCGACTCTGTGGAGGCCAGAAATAGTGGTCGGGATACGATAGGATGAGCTATGCCACGAGTGTTTGCGTTAAGATTGCATATATTGGGATAGGATTGCTTTGGCTTTTTCGCTATAAGCTGCTAGTCGGTCGACTTCTGCGCTCCATTGTGCTCTAGTATGGTCTGCTAGGGTCTGTGGTGGCCAGCAGTAGTGGTCTCGGCACGTTAGGTTGAGATATGCATCATCCGGGTGTGTTACCTTTGGTGAGGTTAGGATATGATATTTCAGACATTTGTGCCATACACTGCTATCCGCGGATTTCTGCGCTCTACTGTGTTCTAATATTATCTGCTGGGCTCTATGGACCCCAGCGATAGTGATCTCGGCTCGTTAGGTTTAGTTATGCTACGTTCGGTTAGGTTAGGTTATATCAAGCTCGGTCAGGTTACATTTGACTTTCGTGCTGTTCTCTGCTGTTGGGAGGATTTCTGCAATCGACTGTGCTCTACTAAATCCTGCTTCGCGCTGGGTAGGCCAGCAATGGTCGCAGCACGTTATGTTGAGTCAGGCTACGTTTGGCTATGTAATGTCATGTTATGTTTGGTTAGGATGGCTTCGACTTTCGTGCTATAAAGCATTGTACGGAATGTGTCTGTAGTCTGCTGTGTTCCAGTGTATTCTGCTTGACTCTGTGGTGTTCGGCAGCATTGGCTGCGGCACGCTTTATTGAATTACGCTACGTTTGGTTAGTTTAGAGTAGGTGAGTTTGTGTTAGGATATCTACGGCTTTTGTGCTATTCACTGGAATGCGGTAGGTTTCTGCGCTCTACTGGCTGCTGTACATTCTGCTTGGCTCTCGGGAGGCCAGCTACAGTGGTCTCGGCAAGTTAAATTGAGCTATGCCACGTTAGGTTATGTTACGTTTGCTGAGGTTAGGATGGGCTTGTTTAGACATATGTGCTAAGCACTGTCATCTTCCGACTTCTGCGCTCTACTGCGTTCTAATATTCTCTGATTGGCTCTCGGGAGGCCAGAAATAGTTGTCCCGGAGCCTTAGGTTTTGTTATGTTACGTTTGCATATGACAAAATTGGTCATGCTTGGAGAGTATAGCTTATACTGTAGTGCCATACACTGATGTTCGCTGTATTTCTGCGCTCTACTGCGCGCTAGTTTGACCAACTTCGCTCTGGGGTGGTCATTAATAGCGGTTCTGGCACGCTAGGTTGGGCTGTGTTACGTTTCGCTAGGATAGATTAGGAAATCTTTGTTAGGACTTATTCGACTTCTGTGCTATAAACTGATATTCGATGGACTTCTTCGCTCTGCATTGCTCTACTATACCCTGCTCGGATCTGGGGAGGCGAGCAATAGCAGCCGTTGCACGTTAGGTTGAGCTCTGCTACGTTAGGGTATGTCAGGTCAGTCTGTATTTGGTTACGATAGCTTCGACTTTCGTGCTGCACGCTGTGATTCGTTGGATTTCTGAGATTCACTGTGCTCTACAACATTCTGCTAGTCGATGGGGAGGCCAGGAGCAGTTGCCGCTGTTCTCTGTGTTGGGTGATGCTACGTGAGGGTAGATTAGGTTAGGTTATGATATCTTCGACTTTTGTGCCAAACACTATAATGCGGCAGATTTCTGCGCAGAAACGCTTCCTTGTACATTCAATTCAGGACCTCAATTGTGGTCTCGGCACGTAATGTTGATGTAGGCTAGGTTTGGTTATGTTACGTCTGGTGTGGTTAG
>NW_016908776.1:36729-47706 GCF_001483705.2 Eufriesea mexicana | reverse complement strand
CAACACTCGCGGCTAGTTATGTTGGGTTATGCTACGTTTGGTTAGGTTAGGATAGGGCAGGTTATGCTGGGATAACTGCCTCTCTTGTCCTATTCACTGCAATGCGGTGGATTCCTGCGCTATACTGTACCATGGTACAATATTCTTGTCTTCGCGGAGGCGAGCAATGGTGTTCTCGTCGAGTCAGGTTGAGTTATGTTACTTTCGGACATGTCACGTTTGGCTGGTTTTGGGCAGGCTACAATGACTTGTGTCCCTTACACTGCTATTCGGTGGATTTCTTTGATCGAGTGTACTCTACTACATTCAGCCTGTCTCTTGGGAGGCCAGGAGGTGTGGTCGAGGCACGCTCCATTGGGTTTCGCAACGGTTGGCTAGGTTCAGACAGGCTGCTTTGATATTTGTGCTTTACGCTGCTATTCCTTGAGTTTGTGTGATCTACTGCGCTGTATCGCATTCTGCTAGGATCTGGTGTGGCCAGGAACGGTGGTCGTGGGTCGGCACGTTACATTGATTTATCTACGATGGCTTGGGTTAGGTGTGGTAAGGTTGGGTTAGATTACCTTCGGCTTTTGTGCTATTCACTGCCGTTCCGTGGATTTCGGCGCTCTAATGTGCTCCAATTTGCTCTGATGTGCCCTTATGAGGCCAGCAATGTTGGTATCGTTACGCTGTGTAGAGCTACAGTACGTTCAGGTAGGTTAGGTCAGAACAATTTAGATCAGGGTGTGATAGACGTTTCTTGTATACACTGCAAGGCGGTAGAATTATGCGCTCTGCTGCGCTCTAGCATACTCTGCTTAACTCTGTGGAGGCCAGATATAGCGGTCGCGGGACGTTATGTTGATGTAAGTTACGTTTGGTTGTGTTACGATTGGCTATGTTAGGATAGGCTAGATACGACTTTTGTGCTATACACTGAAATGCGGTGGATTTGCTTTGATATTTGTGCTTTACGCTGCTATTCCTTGAGTTTGTGTGATCTACTGCGCTGTATCGCATTCTGCTAAGATCTGGTGTGGCCAGGAACGGTGGTCGTGGGACGTAACGTTAAGTTATGCTACGTTAGGTTGTGTTAGGCTAGGGCAGGTTAGGTTATGGTGTCTACAGCCTTGGTGCCTTGCACTGCAATGCGGTGGACTTCTGCGCTATGCGGTGCTCTAGCATTTTCGGCTTGGGCCTGTGGATGCCAGCAGTAGTGTCCGCGTCACGTCATGTTGAGGTAGGCTACGTTTGGTTGGGATACGTTAGCTTGTGCTAAGTCTGGATACATATGACTTTTGTGCTGTACACTGCGTTTTCGTGGACTTCTGCGACCTACTGTCCTCTAGTAAGTTCAACTCTACTCTGTGGAGGCCAGAAATAGAGGTCGGGGCACGTTAGGATGAGATATGCATCATCCGGGTGTGTTACGTTTGGTGAGGTTAGGATATGATATTTCAGACATTTGTGCCATACACTGCTATCCGCGAATTTCTGCGCTCTACTGTTTTCTAATATTATCTGCTTGGCTCTAGGGACCCCAGCGATAGTGATCCCGGCTCGTTAGGTTTAGTTATGCTACGTTCAGTTAGGTTAGGTTTTATGAAGCTCGGTCAGTTTGCATTTGACTTTCGTGCTGTACTCTGCTGTTGGGAGGATTTCTGCAACCGACTGTGCTCTACTAAATCCTGCTTCGCGCTGGATAGGCCAGTAATGGTCGTGGCACGTTATGTTGAGTCAGGCTACGTTTGGCTATGTCATGTCATGTTATGTTTGGTTAGGATGGCTTCGACTTTCGTGCTATTAACCATTCTACGGAATGTGTCTGTGGTCTACTGTGTTCCACTGTATTCTGCTTGACTCTGTGGTGTTCGGCAGCATTGGCTGTGGCACGCTCTATTGAATTACGCTACGTTTGGTTAGTTTAGGGTAGGTGAGGTTGTGTTAGGATATCTACGGCTTTTGTGCTGTTCACTGGAATGCGGTAGGTTTCTGCGCTCTACTTGCTGCAGTACATTCTACTTGGCTTTCGGGAGGCCAGCTACAGTGGTCTCGGCATGTTAAGTTGAGCTATGCCACGTTAGGTTATGCTACGTTTGCTGAGGTTAGGACGGGCTTGTTTAGATATATGTGCTAAACACTGCCATCATCCGAATTCTGCGCTCTACTGCTTTCTAATATTCTCTGATTGGCTCTCGGGAGGCCAGGAATAGTGGTCCCGGCGGCTTAGGTTTTGTCATGCAACGTTTGCATATGACAATATTGGTCATGCTTGGAGAGTATAGCATATACTTTAGTGCCATCCACTGATGTTCGCTGTATTTCTGCGCTCTACGGCGCTCTAGTTTGTCAAATTTGGCTCTGGGGTAGTCATTAATAGTGGATCTGGCACGCTAGGTTGGGCTATGTTACGTTTCGCTAGGGTGGATAAGGAAATCTTTGTTAGGACTTATTCGACTTTTGAGATATACACTGATATTCGATGGACTTCTTCGCTCTACATTGCTCTACCATACCCTGCTCGGCTCTGGGGAGGCGAGCAATAGCAGCCGTTGCACGTTAGGTTGAGTTATGCTACGTTAGGGTATGTCAGGTCAGTCTGTATTTGTTTACGATATCTTCGACTTTCGTGCTGCACACTTGCTACGTTAGGGTATGTCAGGTCAGTCTGTATTTGTTAACGATATCTTCGACTTTCGTGCTGCACACTGTGATTCGTTGGATTTCTGAGGTTTACTGTGCTCTACAACATTCTGCTAGTCGATGGGGAGGCCAGGAGCAGTGGCTGCGGTACTCTGTGTTGGGTGATACTACGAGGATGGATTAGGTTAGGTTATGATATCTTCGACTTTTGTGCCATCCACTATAATGCGGCAGATTTCTGCGCAGAACTGCTTCCTTGTACATTCAAATCAGGACCTCAATTGTGGTCTCGGCACGTAATGTTGATGTAGGCTAGGTTTGGTTATGTTACGTCTGGTGTGGTTAGGATAGGATTGTACAGACTTTTGTACTATACACTGCCATCCACGGCTTTCTGCGCTCTACTGTACTCTACTATATCCTGCCTCACCCCGTGGTGGCCAGCAATAGTGGTGGCTGCACGTTTGTTTAAGTTAATTTACGCTTGGTTCGTATAGTGTAGGTTAAGTTTGGTCAGGTTGGCTGTGACGCATGTGCTATACACAGATTTTCTATGGATTTCTGCTCTCTAATCTCATGTAGTATGTTTTGCTTGGCTCTGGGGAGAGCAGCAACAGTTGTCCAGGCACGTGAGTTTGAGTTATGTTACGTTTCGCTAGGTTGGGTTAGGTCAGGTTAGGATGGGATATTTGCGGCTTCTGTGCTGCACACTGCTATTTGGTGGCTTTCTGCGCTCTACAGTACTCCATTATGTTCTACTTGCCACCGGGGATAGCAGCAATAGCTTTTACGGCACGTTAGATTATATTAGTTTACGCTTGGTTAGGTTTGGTTAGTCCGGGTGTCATGCGATTCACCGTCGAGTCGCTCGCTGGATGGCGACCATGGTCGTGCGCGGTTACGGCACGAATTCCTACGAGGCGTCGGTCGTCGTGGCGGGTGTTCCGCCGTTCGGTCTGCTACCGCGGGAGGGGCGGGGGGCAGTATATACGACTCCTCCACCGGGGCGGCGACGGTGCCCCTGCAGAATGGGCCGTTTCGTTGATGCGTATGTTCCGACGGACCTTGATGACCGCCTGGCGAGTCTGGATGAGGAAGCAGAGCAGCCGTGGGCACCGGCAGATAGGGCCTGTGCTCCCCCTTCTGGATGCATCAGCGCGCAGCGGCAGCCGGCACAACTTCCGCCTGACACAGGTGCTAACCGGGCACGGATGCTTCGGGCAGTACCAGTGTCGTATCGTGCAGGAGCGTGTGACGCGCTGTCATCACTGCGCGGAGGTCGGGACACGGCGCAGCACACGCTATGGGAATGTCCGGCGTTGCCTATCGAGCCCCGGGACCTGTGTCGCGTGGTCCGTCGTTACCTTTATCTCTCCGCTGTCGTGGCGCAGATGACGGAGAACTTTGCTGCGTGGCGCGCTGTGACCTCTTCCTTCGATGCTGTTATGTTCAAGAAGGAGTCCGAGAAGAGAGCCCGCGAGCGGATGGCGGGCTTCTCGCGCGTGTGGCTGCGGAGGCTGCGAGCGCCGCGCCGCCTGGCGCGTCGCGCCCAGCGGTAAGGGTTAACGCGTTAGCCCTCCGTCTTCGCGAGCTGCCCTGTACATGCGTCCGGGTGGACCGCCACTCTCTCCCTTTGTATCGCAGGTTAGAGAGACCACGGGCATGCGCTTGGGGTCCCACCTGTTCGTGAGACAGTGGCCCTGTCGCGCGGCGCCACGTGGTGGTCGCGCGGTGTCCGCAAGGTGTGCTTGTGTTTCGGTGTGGTGGTGTGTGTTGTGTGTGCCTGCGAACGACCCATCTCGCGCTCACGGTCGCGGATGATTCGGGTGCGATCTGCCGTCTCACCGAGAGGCAACCACGCTTGTGTCGCGGTGGCGCCCTGGCAATTGCGTCGCCGCGAAGACCAGGGCGCATCGAAATGCGAAAGGCTGGCCATCGTGGGGGACTTGGTGTGTAAAAGTCCCACACAAACCCGCCCCATCCACTAGGGGAGCCTTTGGACGATGTCCCTTACGTGAAAAAGGGTTAGCCTGTTTTAGGTTAGAATAGCTTTGACTTTTCCGCTATGCATTGCCAGTCTACGGCATCTGCGCTCTACGCTCCTCTAATATTTTCGGCTTGGCTGTGGGGAGTCCTGCAGAGGTGGCCGCCTCTCGCCATGTCCAGTTAGGCTTCGTTTGGTTCGGTTACATTTGCTTGGGTTAGATGCGGATGGCTTTGTCTTCTTTGCTATACACTGCGATTCTGTGGATTTCTGCGCTCCACTCTCCTCCAATACGCTCTGCTTCGACCTGAGGAGGACAGCAATAGATGTCTCGACACGCTAGGAATGGGTAGGTTAGGTTTGGATAGGATAACTTACGGTTGCTTAGACTTCTGTGCTGTACAATGATATACGGTGGATTTCTGCGCTCTACTGTGCTATAATGTGCTCTGCTTGACGCTTTGGAGGCCAGCAATAGTGGTCTCGGCACGGTAGTTTGGGTTTTGCTGCGTTTGGTTAGGTTACGTTTGGTTCGATTAGGATAGGATAGCATTGACTTTTGTGCAATGACCTGATATTCGGCTGATTTCTGCGATTTGCTGTGCCCTAATATTCCCTACGTGGACGTGTGTATGCTAGCAATCGTGGTCTCGGCACGTTAGGTTGTGCTAAGCTTCGTTCGGCTAGGGTTAGGTTAGGTTATGTTTGGTTGGGTTTGCTATGACTTTTGTGACATACACTGCTTTTCGGTCGATATTTGCCCTCTGCGTCGTTCTACTGGCGTCCTCTTTTCTAAGGTGAGGTCAGCAATAGTGGTCTAGGCACGTAATGTCGAGTTACGTTACGTTCGCTTAGGTTAGGGCAGGTTAGGTTTGGTCAGGATACCTTTGACTTTTATGTTATAAACAGCAATGCGGTGGACTTCTGCGCAATACTGTTCTCTAGTATATTCCGCTGGGATCCTCGGAGGCCAGCAATAGTGGTCTCGTCAAGTTAGGTTACGAAAGTTACGTTTGGTTTGGTTAGGGTAGCCTGTGTTAGGCTCTTTGACTTTTCTGATGTTCCTTGCCATTCTGTGGACTTCTGCGCTCTGAACTCCTCTAATATGCTCCGCTTGGCGATGGGGAGTCCAGCAAAAGTGTGCTCGGCTCGTTAGGTTTCGTTAGCTTACGTTCGGTTTGGTTTGGTTTAGTCAGGCTGGGTCAGGATTTCTTAGACTTCTATGCTGTGCACTGCTACATGGTGGCTGCCTGCGATGTGATGTGCTCCAGTATATTCTGCTTGTCGCTGGGGAGGCCAGCAATAGCGGTCTAGGCACGTTATGTTAAGTTAGGTTACGTCTGTCTGTATCACCTTTGGACATATTATAGGATGGAATCCACTTTTGTGCTGCAGGATGATAATCGGTGAATTTCTGCGTCCTGCATTGCTTTACTATACGCTGATCTTCCCTGGAGGGGTCTCTAATGGTGGTCTGGGCATGTTAGGTTAAGTTATGCAATGTTTGGATAGGCTACGTTTGGCTGGGTTATGTATGGATAGTGTCGACTCTCGTGGTATACACTGCTTTTCGGAGCGTTCCTGCGCTCCACTGTGCTCTAATATATTCTGCATGGCCATGGGAAGTCTAGCAGTGGTGCTCGAGGCTCGGTATGTCAAGTTAGGTTTCGTTTGGTTCGGTTATATTTGTTTGGGATTGGTGCGGATGGCATTGGCTTTTGTGCTACGCACTGCTATTCGGTTGATTTCGGCCCTCTGCATTGCTCTACCATGCTCTGCTCGACTCTCAGGTGGCCAGCAATTGTGGTCTCGGCACTTGAGTTTATGTTAGGCCACGTTCGTTCGTGTTGGGTTAGGATAGAATCGACCCTCGCGGTATACACTGCCTTTCTGTGGACACCTGCGCTCTACTGTGCTCTACCTTAACCTGCTTGTCTCTGGGATTGCCAGCAATAGTGGTCCCGACACCTAAGGTTAAGTTACGATACGTTTGATAATACTAAGTTTGGATAGGTTAGGAAATGATAGATTTGACTTTTTTGCCATACACCGCTATTCGGTCGACATCTACGGCCTATATTGCTCTACCACAATCTGCTCGTCACTGGGGTTGCCAGTAATAGTGGTCGTGGCGGATTAGGTTTAGATAGGGTACGTTTGTTTATGTTATGTTTGCAAAGGTTATGTTTCGATTTCTTCGACTTTTCGCTATACACTGCGTTCCTATAGATTTCTGCGCTCTACACTCCTATAGTATGCTCTGCTTGGCCCTGCGGATGCCAGAAATACAAGTCGTGGCACGTTAGGTTCAGTTAGATTCCTTCGGTAGTGTCAGGTTAAGTTGGATTAGGTTAGGATATTGTTGACTATTGTACTTAGCACAGATATTCGATGGACTACTGTGCTCTATTGCGGTCTATCATACTCTGCTTATCTCTGGGGTCGCCAGCATCTGTGATCGCGGCACGCTAGTTTCAGTTACGTTACGTGCGGTTAGGGCATCCTTGACTTTTGTGCTATTCACTGATTTTTGGTGGAATTCTGCGTTCTACTGTGCTCTAATAAGCTCTGCTTGGCTCTGAGGATGCCAGCAATAGTGTTTTCGGCACGTTAGGTTGATTTGTGCTGCGTTTGGTTAGGTTCGGTTGGGTCAGGTTAGGACAGGAGGTATTTGACTATTACGCTATACGCTGCTATTTGGAGGCTTTCTGCGCTCTGGTGCACTCTAGCATATTCTGCTTGTCTCTGGGTACGCCAGCAATTGTGGCCTCGGCACGTTACATTAAGTTATGTTTCGTTGTGTTATGCAACGTTTGGTTGTGTTATGTTAGCTTAGGTTAGTTCTTGCTATCTTTGACTTTCGTGGTATACACTGCTATGCCGTCGATTCCAGAGTTTGTGTAACGCAACGTTCGTGTATGTTATGATTGGTTAGGCTTGAAGAGGACAGTTTCGACTTTTCTGCTATTCAGTACGATTCCTTTGATTTCTACCCTCTGCTCCCTTCTAGTATGCTCTGCTTTGCCCCGAGGACGCCGGGAATAGTGGTCACGCCAAGTTAGGTTAGGTTACGCTACGTTTGGTTAGGTTACGTTACCTATGGCTAAGTTCCGATATCCTCGTCTTTACTGCTATACACTGCGATCCTATGGAATTCTGCGTTCTGCTCTCTTCTATTATGTTCTGCTTGTCTCATTGGAGGCCATCAATACTGGTCGCGGCACGTTAGGTTGAGTTAGATTACGTTTGGTCGGGTTAGGATATTTTGGGTTAGGTTAGGATAGCTTTGACTTCTCTGCCAAACACAACTGTCCTATTGACTTCAGGGGTCTACTGTGCTCTATCGTACTCCGCTTCACGGTGGGGAGGCCAGCAATAGCGGTCTCGGCACGTAAGGTTGTTTTAGCCAACGTTTGGTTAGGCAACGTTAGTTTGAGATAGGTATTGGTAACTTGGACTCTCGTGGCATGCACTGTTGTTAGGAGGATTCCTGCGCTCTGCTATGCTCTGCTCTACAATGGGAAAGCCAGCAATAGCAGTTGCGGCTCCTTAGGTTGCGTTACGTTACGTTTGGTTATATTACGGTTGGATAGGTTTGCAGAGGATAGCTTCGAATTTCTGGTATACACGGAGATTCTTTGGATTCCTGCCCTCTACTCTCCTCTAATATGCTACGCTTAACTCTGTGGACGTCAGCAGTACTGGTCGCGGTAAGTTAGGTTGAGTTAGATTACGTTTGGTTTGCTCAGGTTGGGGCATGTTACGTTGGGGTATCATTGACTCTTGTGCTATACGCTGCAACGCCGCGGATTTCTGTGATCTACTGTGCTGTAGTTTGTTATGCTTGGCCGTGGGGAGGTTAGCAGCAGTGGCGTAAACACGTTAGGATAAGTTTTGTTACGTTTGGTTAGGTTACATTTGGATAGGTTAGGATAGTATAGCTTTGTCTTTTGCGCTATGCACTGCCATTCGATGGATATGTGCGCTTTCCTGTACTCTAATATGCTCTGCTTGGCACTGTGGATGCCAGCAATGGTGGCCTCGGCACGGTAGGTTGAGTTAGGCTTCGTTTGGCTGGGTTAGGTTATGTCAGATTGGTTTAGCGTATCTTTGGCTTCTGTGCTTTGCACTAAATTGCGGCAGATTTCTGCGGTCTCCTGTGCTCTGGTATGTTCTGTTTGCTCTAGGGAGGTCCCCAGTAGTGGTGTAGGGCCCTTAGGTTGAGTTTGGTTACGTTTGGTTATGCTACGATTGGATATGTTAGGCTAGGACAGCTTTGACTTTTGTGCTCTACACTGCTGCTCGGTGTACTTTTGTGTTCCACTGTGCTCTAATAGGCTCCGCTTGGCTCTGAGGAGGCCAGCAATAGTTGTCTCGGCACGTTAGTTTCAGTTGTGCGACGTTTGGTTAGGATACGTTAGTTTTGGTCAGGTTTGCATAGCTTCGACTTTCGCGGTACGCACTGCTACTCGGTAGATTTCTGCATTCTGCTGTGCTCTTATATGTCCAGCTTGGCTCCGGGGGGCCTCCATCAGTGGTATCGGCACGTTACGTTGATTTAGGCTACCTTGGTTACGTTTGGTTGGGTCAGGCATGTTTAGCATATCTTTGACTTTTGTGATTTACACTAATATGCGGAGGGTTTCCGCGCTGTACTGCGCTCTAGTATATTCTGGTTAGCTCTGCGGAAATCAGCAATTGTGGTCCAGGCAGTTTAGGTGGGGCTAGGTTACGTTTGGATAGGTTGGGCAGGTATGTCCATTGCTATTGCGCTATACACCGCTTTTCGGGGGATTTCTGCTCTCTGCTGCCCTCTAATACGCTCTGCTTGGCTCTGTAGTTTCCAGAAACTGCTGCCTCGGCACGTTAGGTTGAGTTAGGCAACGTTTGGTTAGGCTAGGCTGGGCAATGTTAGCTTACGTTACCGTTGACTTTTGTGCTAAAAACTGCATTTCGATGGTTCCCTGCGCCCTGCATTGCCCTACAATACTCTGCTCGACACTCGGGAGGCCAGTAATAGTGGTCCCGCCAGGTGAGTTCGATTTAGGCTAAGTTTGGTTATGTCACGTTTGGTTAGCTTAGGAGAGGGTATCATTGTCGTTTGCCCTATATACTTCTATTCGGTGAACTTCTGCACTGCACTGTGCACAAATATCCTCTGCTTGGTGATTGTGTGGCCAGTAATTGTGGTCTCGGCACGTTAGGTTGCGTTATGTTACGTTTGGTAAGCTTATATTATGCGAAGCTCGGTAAGGTTATCTTAGACTTTCGTGCTCTGCGCTGTTGTTCGGAGCATTACTCCGCTGCACTGTGCTCTACTATATTATGCGTGGAACTGCGAAGGCCACCAATTGTGGCCGCGGCACGTTACGTTGGGGTAGGCTACGTTTGGTTAGGTCATATTAGCTGGTGTTATTTCTTGATAGGTGTGACTTTTGCACTATACACTGAGAATCTATGGATTTCTGCGCTCTACTGTCCTCTAGTAAGTTCTGCTCGACTCTGGGGGAATAGCAATAGTGGTCGGGGTGCGTTTGTTTGAGTTATGTTACGTTTGTCTATGTTAGGTTTGGACACATTAGGATAGGATAGCTTTGACTTTTGTGCTATACCCTGTTATTCGGTGGACCTCTTCGCTCTAGTGTGCTCTAGTATTTTCTGTTTGTCTTTGTGGAGTACAGCAATAGTGGCCTCGTCGTGTTAGTTGGCGTTATGTCTGTTATTCGGTGGACCTCTTCGCTCTAGTGTGCTCTAGTATTTTCTGTTTGTCTTTGTGGAGTGCAGCAATAGTGGCCTCGTCGTGTTAGTTGGCGTTATAGTGCGTTTGTTTATGTTAGGATTGGACATATTAAGATAGGATGCTTCGACTATTGCGCTATTCACTACAATTCGGTGTATTTCTGCGCCCTAATGCTCTCAAAAATGCACTGCTTTGCTCTGGGAAGCCAGCAATATTGGTCCCGTCACGTTATGATGAGTTACACTACGACTGGATATGTTAGGAACGGGCAAGTTATATCAGGATATGTTTGAGTTTTGTGCTATACGCTGCAATGGTTTGGACTTCTGCGTTATGCTGTGCTCTTGTATTTTCTCCTTAGCATTGGTGAGACCAGCAATATTGGCCTCCGCAAGTTAGATTGAGCTATGCTACGTTCGGTTATGTTACGTTTGGGATGTTAGGACAGGATAGCTTACACTTTTGTGCTATACGCTCCTATCCGTGCACTTCTGCGCTCTACTGTGTTCTAATACTTTCTACCTGGGTTTGTAGAGGCCAGCAATGGTAGTCTCGGAACGTTAGTCTGTGATAATTTACTTTCGGTTATGTTAGGTTATGGTAAGCTCGAACAGAAAGTTAAGATTTT
>NW_016908776.1:15677-36637 GCF_001483705.2 Eufriesea mexicana | reverse complement strand
TCGACTTTCGCGTTGTACACTATTATCCGACGGGTTCCTGTAACCCACTGTGCTCTACTGTATTCTGCTTGGCTCTGTGGGGTCCGGTAGTGGTGGTCGCGGCACGCAACTTTTAGATACGCTACGTTTGATTATGTTAGGTTAGTTCAGGTTATGCTAGGATATCTTTGATTTTTGTGCTATTCACTGCAACGCGGGTTATTCCTGCGAACTACTGTGCTCTAGTACACTCCACTTGTCTCCGTGGAGGTCAACAATAGTTGTCTCGTAATGCTAGGTTGGGTTGGGTTATCTTTGGTTATATTTAGTTTGGCTAAGATAGGATATGCTACATCGACTTTTGTGTTATACACTGCTATTCCTTTAGTCTCTGTGTTCTACTGCGATCTACTGCATTTCGCTTGGCTCTGGGGTTGCCAGGTGCAGTGGTCGCGTCACGTCATGATGAGATATGCTACGTTTGGTTAGGTTAGGTTGGGTTACGATTACTACAGCCTTCGTGCTATTCACTGCAGTGAGTAGCATTTCTGCGCCCTACTGCGCCATAGTACACTCTGCTTGTCTCTGTGGATGTCAGCCATGGTGGTCTGGTCATGTTAGGTTGAGTTAGGCTTCGTTTGGGTATGATACATTTGGCTAGGGTAGGGCAGGCTACTTTGACTTCTGTGCTTTTCACTGCTTCTCGGTGGATTTCTGCGCGCCAATTTGTTGTAGTGTCTCCTTCTGGCGCCAGGTGTGCCGGTAATATTGTTCTCGACACGTTAGGTTGAGCTATACCACTGTACGTTATCTTACGTTTGGTGAGGTTAAGACACGAGAGTTTAGACATCTGTGCTGTACACTGCTATCCTCCGGCTTCTGCGCTCTGCTGCGTTCCTATATTCTCTGCATGGTTCTGGGGAGGCCAGCAATAGTGATCGCGGCGCGTTAGGTATAGTTAGGCTACGATTGCATATGACAATTTCGGATATGCTAGGAAATAATACCTTAGACCTTCTTGCCGTTCACTGCCGTTCGGTGGATTTCTACGCCCTACTGCACTCCAATATGTTCTGCTTGGCTCTGGGGTGGCCAGAAATTATGGTATAGGTACGTTAGGTTGAGTTATGTTACGTTTCCTCAGGGTAGGTGAGGAAGGCATGGTTAGGGTATCTTCGACTCGTGTGGCATAAACTGCACTTCGTTCGACTTCTGGGCTCTACATTGCTCTACTAAACTCTGCTCGACACTCTGGAGGCGAGCAATAGCGGTCGCGACACGCCAGATTTAGTTTGGTTACGTTTGGTTATGTTATGTTAGGCTGTGTTTGGTCATGAAAGCTTTGACTCTCGTGCCACACAGTTATTCGGTGTGTTTCTGTGATCTACTGTGCTCTACCACATTCTGCTTGGTTATGGGGGGGGGGGGCTATGAGCAGTGGTCGCTGCATGATATTTTTTGCTATGCTACGATTGGTAAGGTTAGGTTCGGTCAAGACTTGCTAGTATATCTGCTGCCTTTGCGCTATTCACACCAATGAGGAGGATTTCTGCGCTCTACTGTGCCCTAGTACATTCTGCTTGTCTCTGTGGATGTCAGCAATGGTGGCCTGGTCATGTTAGGTTGAGTTAGGCTTCGTTAGCATACGATACGTTTTTCTTGGTTAGAACAGGCTACTAGGTCTTCTTTACTAATCACTGCTTTTCGGTGGATTTCTGCGCTCTAATGTTCTCTAGTGTCTCTGCCTGGCTCCGGGGGTGAGAGCAATAGTGGTCTCGGCACGATAGGTTGAACTGTGCCACGTTACGTTATGTTACGTTTGGTGAGGTTAGGAAAGGAGAGTCTAGACGTCTGTGATATATACTGCTGTCCTCCTACTACTGCGCTCTACTGCGTTCTAATATGCTCTGCTTGGATCTAGGGAGGCTAGCAATAGTGGTCTCGGCGTGTTAGGCTTAGTAAGGCTACGTGTGTATGTGACACGGTTGGTTATGCCAGGACAGAGTATCTTAGACTTTCGTGACATTCATTGCCAGTCGGTGGAATTCAGCGCCCTACTGCGCACCAACATGTTCTGCTTAGATCTGGGGTGGCCAGTATTTGTGGTATCGGTTCGTTAGGTTGAACTATGTCTCGTTTCGTTAGGGTATGTGAGGAAGGCATGGTTATGATATCTTTGTCTTTTGTGCTCTACACCGCTATTCGGTGGGTTTCTGCGCTATCATGTGCTATACTATGCTCTGCTTGGCTCTGATGTGGCCAGTAACAGTGGTCTCGACACGTTAGTTTGAGTAAGGTTACTTACCGTTAGGTTAGGTTAGGATAGCTCTGTTCGGATTTCTTTGACTTTTGTGCTATAAACTGCTATTCGGTGGATTTCTGCACTCTAATGCGCTCTAATATGCTCCGCTTGGCCATAGGATGAAAGCAGTATTGGTCTCGTCGCGTTGTGTTGAGTTACACTTGGTTTGGGTATGTTAGGTTAGGACAATTTAGGTCAGGATATACTTTACTTTTGCGCTATGCTGCCGTTCGGTGGATTTCTGTGGTCTACTGTGCTCCACTACACTCTGCTTCGTTCAGCGGAGGCCAGGAGCAGTGGTCAATGCACGTTATTTTGAGCTGCGCTGCGTTCGGGTAGGTTCCGTTAGGTCAGGTTAGGACACGATATCTTCGACTTTTGTGCTATTCACTGCAGTGCTGTGGACTTCTGCGCTCTACTGTGCTATAGTACATTCTGCTTGTCTCTGTGGATACCAGCGATAGTGGTCTCGCCATGTTAGGTTGGGCTTGGCTACGTTTGGATGTGTTACGTTTGGCTAGGGTAGGATAGGCTACATAGACTTCTGTGCTATACACTGCTATTCGTTGGATTTCTGCGCCCTGATGTGCTCCCATATGCTCCGCTCGCCTCTGCGTAGGCCAGAAATATTTTTCTCGTCACGTCATGTTTAGTTATACTACTCTCGGTTAGGTTACGTAAGGACAGGATATGTCGGCCAAGTGAGCTGCTTCCCGCAAGGGTAGGTCCAACTTGTCCGATGACCCTTCAACGGTGAGGGCAGGGTTTTTCCAAGCCGCGTGTCCAACACCTACACACGCGTTCCCCTGCGGCGGCGACGCTTGAAAGTACAATAACATCTTTTTCGCGAAGCCGTTATAAAGCATTGGCTCGAGGCACGGCGCGGTCGCCAGTTGGCGGGCCCCGGTAACGCGCACAATACTTGACCTTCATGCTATACACTGCAGTGCGGTGGATTTCTGCGCTCTACTGTGCATCCGTATATTCTGTTTGGCACTGCGGAGCCAGAAATAGCGGTCGCGGCACGTTGGGTTGAGATAGGTTACGTTTGGTTAAGTTAGGTTAGGCTAAGTTTGGTTAGGATAGCTTACACTTTCGTGCTATACGTTGCTATTCGGTGGATTTCTGCTCTCTACATTGCTCTAGAATGTACTGCATGGCACTGTGGAGGCGAGAACTAGTGGTCTCGGCCCGTTAGGTTTAGCTATTCCACGATATGTTACGTTAGGTTCTGTCAGGTTGAGTTAATACACATTCGACTATTCTGCCACACGTTGCTATTTGGAGGCTTTCTACGCTCTGCTCTGCTCTAGTATATTCCACTTTGCTCTGTGGAATCCAGCAATAGTGGACTCGGCACTTTCGGTTATGCTAGGTTGCGTTTGCTTAAATTACGTTTGGACAGCTTAGGATAGGGTAGCTGTGACTTTTGTGCTTTGTACTGCTATTCGGTGAACTACTGCGCTATACTGTGCCCTAATTTGCTCTGCTTGGCTCTGGGGTGGCTAGAATTTGTGGTCTCGGCACGTTAAGTTGAGATAAATTACGTTTGGGTGGGTTGTGTTCGCTAGGGTTAGGTTTGGATAGCTTTGACTTTCTTGGCGTAGACTCTAATTCGATGGACTTCTGCACTCTGCCGTGCACTGCTGTACTCTGCCCGACTCTGGGGAAGCCAGCAACAGTGGTCGCTGCAGGTTAGGTTGTGTTTGATTACGTTTGGGTATGTTACGTTTGGCTAGGTTAGGAGGGTGCAGATCGAACTTTTGTGCTACGCACTGCTATTCGGTGGACTTCGGTGCTCTGCTGCTATCTGCTAAGTTCAGCTTGGCTCTGGGAAAGGCAGCAATTGTGGTCTTGACGCGTTATGCTCAGTTAGGCAACGTCTGGTTGTCTTAGGTTAGGTCAGGTTTGGTTAGGATATTCATGACGTTTGTGCTATACATTGAAAGGCCGCGGTTGTCTGTAACCTACTGTGCTGTATTATATTCTGCTTGGATCAGGGGAGGTCAGCAATGGTTGTGTAGGACGGTCAGGTTGAGTTAGGTTACGTTTCGTTATGTTGCGTTTGGTTAGGATATGCCAAGACAGATTTGAATTTTGTGCTGTACACAGCTATTTGGTTGGTTTCGGCGCTCTACATTACTCTACTACACTCTGCTCGACTCTAGGGATGCCAGCAAAGGTGGTAGGTGCACGTTACTTTGGGATAGGTTACGTTTGGGTACGTTACGTTTGGTTAGGTTAGGATAGGGGAAACTTGACTTTTGCGCTATACACTGCTATTCGCTGGATTCCTGCGCTCTACATTTCTCTACTATACGCTGCTCTACCCTGAGGTGGCCAGCAATAGTGGTCGCAGCACGTTAGGTTGAGTTATGTTACGTTTGGATATATTACGATTGGTTAGGTTAGGAGGGGATAGCTTTGACTTCCGTGCTGTTCACCGCCATTCTGTCGATTTCTGCACTATACTGCGCTCTAATGTGTTCTGCTTGTCTCTGTGTGGGTCAGCATTAGTGGCATCGTCACGTTTATTGGAGTTATGCTACGTTTGGTTAGGATAGGTTAGGCCATGTCATGTTAGGATACCTTTAACTTTTGTGCTTTTCACTGCCATGCGGTGGACTACTGCGCCTACTGTGACCTAGTATACTCTTGTTGGCTCTGTGGAAGCCAGCAATAGTGGTCTAGGCACGTTAGGTTGTGAAATGTGACGTTTGATTATATTATGTTTGGTCAGGTTAGTCACTGATAGCTTTGACTTTTGTGGCGTATGCTGTTGTTCGTTGGATTTCTGCGCTCTGATGTGTTCTAATACTCCCTGCTTGTCTCTGGGGAGGCCGGCAATAGTAGCCTCGGCAAGTTAGATCGAGTCTGGTTACGTTTGGTTAGGTTACGTTAGTTTGTGTCTGATTCAGGTAGCTTCGACTATTCCGCTATTCACCGCCATTATATGGGCTTCTGCGCTCTAGTCTCTTCAAATATGTTCTGCTTGGTGATGGGAAAGCCAGCAATAGTGGTCCAGGCACTTTAGGTTGGATTTGGTTGCGTTTGGTTACGATACGTTTGGCTGGGTTACGTAGGGTAACCTAGACCTTTGCGGCATACACTGCCATTCGGTGGATTTCTGCATTCTACATTGCTCTACGACACTCTGCTCGAATATGCGGATGCCAATAACAGTGGTCGCTGCATGTTAGGTTGGGTTCAGTTACGTTCGGTTACGTTACGATTGGTTAGGTTACGAGAGGTTAGCATCGACTTTTGTGCTATAAACTGCTGTTCGATGGATTTGTGCGCTCCACTAAGGTGTAATATGCTCTGCTTGGCTTTGGGGAGGACAACAATTGCGGTCTCGGCATGTTAGGTTGAGTTAGGTTATGTTCGGTTTTAATATGTTTGTTTGGGTTAGGTTTGGATATTTTTGCATTTCTTGGCATGGACTTGTTTCCGGTTGATTTCCGCGCTCTACTCAGATCTACTGCACCCTGCTCGACTCCCGGGAGGCCAGCAAGAGTGTTCGCCGCACGTTAGGTTTAGTTAGGGAACGTTTGGCTGCGTGACGGTTGGCTTGGTTACGAGGTTATATCCTTGTCTTTTATGCTGTACACGGCCATTCGGCGGATTTCTGCATTCTACTGTGCTCAAGTATGCTCAGCTTGGATCTGGGAAGGACAGCAGTAGTGGTGCCGGCACTTCATGTTGTATTATGCTATGTTAGACTTTGTTTGGCTAGAACAGGTTAGGCTAGTGTACCTTTGACTTTTGAGCCTTACACAGCAATGCTGGGGACATCTGCACGCCATTGCGCTCTGTTATATTCTGACTGGCTATGTGAAGGTCAGCAATAATGTTCTAGGTCCGTTAGCTTGAGTTAGGTTAAGTTTGGCCATGTTCTGTTTGATTAGGTTGGGCTAGGATAACTTTGACTTCTCCGCAATAAACGGCTATTCGATGGATTTGTGCGCATCACTATGGTCTAATATGCTCTGCTTTATCCTGGGGAGGCCATAAATTGTGGCGTTGGCACGTTACGTTGGGTTAGGCTACGTTCGGTTAGGCTAAGTTAGTTCCTGTTGGGTTCGGATGACTTTGACTTTCCTGCTGCACACTGCTTTTCTATGGATTCCTGAGCGCTACTTTCCTCTACTATATCCTGTTTGACTCTGGGGAGGCCCACAGTTGTGGTCGCTGCACGTTAGGTATGGTTAGGTTACGTTTGGTTGCGCCACGATTGGTCAGGAGAGGATAGGGTAGCTTTGACTTTTGTGCAATACACTGCGATTGTATAGATTTCTGCTTTCTACTCTCATCTAATATGTTGTGCTTGGCCCTGGGGAGGGCAGCAATTCAGGTCTCGTCATTTTAAGTTGGGTTAGGCTACGATAGGTTGGATTACGTTCTTTTGGGTTGTTAGGATAGCTTTGAATATTATCTGCTTGGCGATGGGGAGGTAGGCAATAGTGGGCTCGGCTCGTTACGCTTTGTTAGTCTACGTTTGTTTTAGTTGGATTAGGTCAGATAAGGTTAGAGTATCCCAGAAGTTTGTGCTCTTCGCCGCTATTTGGCGGCTCCTGCGACCTGCGGCGCTCTAGTGTGTTCCGCTTGGCTATGGGGGTCCAGGAATGGTGTTCTCGGCACCTTAGTCTGTGTTACGCTACGTTCGGTTATGCTACCTTTGGTTTGGTTAGGATAGGGTAGCTTTGACTATTGTTCTATGCAGTTCGGTTCTATGGATTTCTGCACTCTACTTCCCTCTAATATGATCTGCTAGGCTCTTGGTGTGCAGCAATAGGGGTCTCGGCTCTCTAGGGTGAGTTAGGTTACGTTCGGGTGTGATATGATAGGATAGCATTGACACTTCTGCCATACACTGCGTTTCTGTGGATTTCTGCGACCAAATCTCCTGTGATATTTTCTGCTCGGCTCTGGGGTGACCAGCAATAGTGGTCGCGGTACGTTTGGTTTAGTTATGTTACGCCCAGTCACGTTTAGATTGAATTTAATAGGATAGGGTAGCATTGACTTTTGTGATTTACGCTGCTGTTCGGGTGATTTTTGTGCTCCAGTGTGCCATAGTATGTTCTGTGTGGCTCTGGGTGGCCAGCTATAGTGGTCTCCACAGGTTAGGTTAAGTTATGCTACATTTGGTTAGATTGGGTTAGGTAAGGTTGGGTTAGGATATCTTTGACCCTTCTACTTTTCCCTACGGTGCGGGGGATTTCGGCACCCCACTGTGCTCTGATATATTCTGACGGGTTATGGGATTTCAGCAAAGGTGTTCTAGGAACGTTAGGTTGAGTTAGGTTACGTTTGGTTCTGTTACGCTTGGTTAAGATAGCACTGTGACGCTTTGACTTTCGCGATATACACTGCTATTCTGTGGATTCCTGCGTTGTACATTGCTCTCATATACCCTGCTCGTTCCTTGGGCTGCCACGAATGGTTGTCGTGACACGTTGGTTTCAGTTAGGTTACGTTCGTATAGACCATGTTAGGTTAGGTTTGAAAAGAATAGCTTTGACTTATGTGCTACACACCGGTTTTCTGAAGGTTTCTGCGCTCTACATTGCTTTACTATACTCTGTGCTTCTATGGGGAGGCCAGTTATAGCGGCCTTAGGACAATAGGTTCAGTTACGCTACGTTCGGTTAGGTTACGATAGCTTGGTTTAGGTATGGATAGCTTTGGCTTCGCGGTGTAAACTGCTATTAGGAGGATTTTTGCGCACTGCTGGTCACTCGTATATTCTGGTTGGCCCTGGGGAGCCCAGCAATAGCGGCCGCGGCAAGTTATGTTGAGTTAGGCTACGTTTGGTTGGGTTACGTTGCTCTGGATTACGCTTATATTGCTTTGACCTTTCTGATATACACTGCGGTTCTATGGATTTCTGCGCTCTGCTCTCCTCTAATGTGTTCTGCTTCGATATGTGGAGGTCAACAATAGTGGTCGTGGCACGATAGGTTTTGTTTTTTCCGTTCTGTTATGTTAGGTTATGTTGGGTATGGCTACGTCTTTTGTGCTATACACTGCCATTCGGTGGATTTCTGCGCTCTACTGTCCTCTAGTACGTTCTGCTGGGCCCTGT
Source organism: Eufriesea mexicana (assembly GCF_001483705.2). NCBI lineage: Eukaryota > Metazoa > Arthropoda > Insecta > Hymenoptera > Apidae > Eufriesea > Eufriesea mexicana. The sequence goes on along the minus strand of NW_016908776.1, from coordinate 28,268 downwards.
GAATACCAGCAATTTGGTCGCGGCTAGTGAGGTTGAGTCAGATTACGTTCGGTCATGTTAGGTTATGCTAAGTGTGGTTAGGTCATCTTTAACTTTTGTGCTCAATTCTGATATTCTAGTGTCTCCTGCGCTCTACTGTGCTCTCGTTTTTTCTGCGTGACTCATGTGGGGCCGGCGACAGTGGTCTCGGCACGATAGATTGAGTTCGCTTATGTTTGGCTATGTTACGTTTGGTTAGGTTAGGACACGATGGCTTTGACTTCCGTGCTGTACACTGCACCTTCGAGGATTTCTGTGCACTAAATTGATCTAGTATGCTCTGCTAGCCTCTGTGGATGCCAGCAATTGTAGCCTAGGTTCGTTGATTTTGGTTAGTCTACGTTTAGTTTGGATAATTTGTCTTGGTTTGGCTTGGATAGTCACGACTTTGCAGTGTACACAGCTATTCGGTGAATTTCTGCGCTCTACTGCGTTCTACAATACTCTGCATGGCCCAGGGAAGTCCAGCAATAGTGGACGCTTCGCGTTAGGTTGAGTTATGCAGCGTTTGGTTAGGTTACGCTTGGTCCTGTTATGATAGGGCAGCTTTGACTGTTGCATTATACACTGCTATTCAGTGGATATCTGCGCTCTACAGTGCTCTAATACGCTCTGCTGGGCGCTGTGGATGCCAGCAATTGTGTTCCCGGCACGTTAGGTTGAGTTGTGCTTCGTTTGGCTGGGTTAGGCTATGACAGGTTAGGTTAGGGTATCTTTGACTTTTGTGCTTTGCACCCCATTGCGGAAGATATATGCGCTCTCCTGCGTTCTAGTATATTGTGCTTTGCTCTGGTGAGGTCAGTAATAGTGGTGTAGGCAGGTTACGTTGAGTTATACTGTGTTTGCTTATGTCACGTTTGGTTAGGTTAGGAAAGGGTAACTACGACCTTTGCGTGTCTTCACTCTGCATTGCTGCACTGGCCTCTGCTTGTCACTGGGAAGGCCAGTAATTGTGTGCGTGGCACGATCTCTTGAGTTATGTTACGGTTGATTTGGATAGGGTATGATACGTTTCGTTGGAATGGCTTTGACTTTTGTGCTACGAACTGCTGTTTGTTGGCTTCTTGCTCTCCGCAATGCTCTAGTATATTCTGATTTGATATCGGGAGGTCAACAATAGCGGGTATGCACGCATGGTTGAGTTATGCTATGTTTGGTTAGGTTCGGTTTGTTTGGGTTACGTTAGGATATTTTTGACTTCTTTCTTGTACACTGTAATGCGGTACTCTTCTGCGCCCTACTGTGCTCTAGTATGTTCTGCTTGGCTCTGGGTATGCCAGTGAGAGTGGTCTCGGCACATTAGGTTCAGAGAGGATCCGTTTGCAATGTTATGTTTGCATCGGTCAGGTTTTGATAGTTTCGACTTTTCTCATGTACACTGCGATTCTATGGATTTCTGCGCCCTGCCCTCCTCTAATACGCTCTGCTTGGCTCTCAGGTGGCCGGCAATACTGATCGCGCCACGTTAGGGTAGGTTATGCTACGTTTGGGTTGGTTACGTTGGTTTGGGTTAGGTTTGCATAGCTTCGATTTTCGCGGTGTACAATACTGTTCGATGGATTTCAGCGCTCTACCGTGTTCTAGTATGCTCTGCATGGCCCTGGGTAGGCCAGTAATAGAGGTCTCGCCAAGCTAAGTGGTCATAGGCTACGCTTGGTTAGGTTATGTTTGTTACGGCTTGGTTTGTGTAGCATTCACTTTTCGGCAGTACGCTGCGGTTCTATGGGTTTCAGCTATCTACTCTCCTCGAATATTTTCCGCTTGTCTCTGGGTGTGCCAGCAATGGTGCTCGCGCCACACATGTTTTAGTTCTGTTACGTTTGGTTGCGTTAACATTTGTTAGGTTAGGAGGCTCTTGCTTTGACTTTTGTTCTATACACCGCTTTTCGGTGGATTTCTACCCTCCACATTTCTCTACTGTACTCTGCTCTACTCGCGGGAGGCCAGTAATTGTGGTCCCGGATGGTAAGTCTGATTAATGCTACGTTTGGTAATGTTACGTGTGGTTAGGGTAAGAGGGGCTAGTTGTGAGTTTTGCGCTGTACACTGCTATTCGACGGATTTCTGCACTCTACTGTGCTCTAATATGTTCTGTTTGGCGCAGGGTAGACGAAAAATGGTGGTCTCGGCTCGTTAAGTTTACTTGGGCTACGATTCGTTAGGTTAGGTCAGGCGGCGTTTGGTTGTGATATAATTGATTTTTGTGCTATACGCTGCTATATGGTGGCTCTCTGCGCTCTACAGCGCCCAGGCATTTTCTACTTTGCTGAAGGGGATTACAGCAAGAGTGTTCTCGGCACGTTAGGTTAAGTTAGGGTACGTTTGATTATATCACGTTTGGATACGTTAGGGGAGGATAGCTTTGACGTTTGTGCTGTACACTGCTATTCGGTAGATTTCTGCGCTCTACACGTCCCTGTTACACTCTGCTCGACTCTGGGGAGGCCAGCAACTGCGGCCGTGGCACGATAGTGTGAGTCAGGTTACGTTTGGTCATGTTAGGTTTGGTTAGGTCGGGGAAGGATAGCTTTGACGTCTGTCCTGTATATTGCTATTCGGTGAACTTCTGCGCCATGCTGCAGTCTAATATGCACTGCTTGGCTCTGGGGAGGCCAGAAATAGTGGTCTCGGCAGGTTTGTTTTAGTTGAGTTACATTTGGCTTGGTTGGGTTAGGTCAGGTTAAGTTAGGATTACTTTGACCTCACCTGGGCGTGGTGGTGCGGGCTGTCGGCGTGGATATCGCTTGCGCCTACAACACCCTGCCATGGGCCACCATCCGGTATGCCCCGTTGCACCACAGGGTTACCCAATACATGACGGCGGTGTTCCCCGTCCATTTGGCGTAGCGCTCGATCCAATGTCCCGGACGACACACGGCCGCCGTGCAGGCGACGATCTGCGGGGTTCCACTGGGAACGGTGCTCGGGACGATTCTCTGGGACCTCGCGTACACGCTGGGACACGCTGGTGGTAGCCGCCGGGTCGAGTTGGGAAGAGGCCTGGAAGTGATGGCGTGGGCACTGTGTTGCCTGCTCCCCATCCAGGGCGGCCCAGACTGGAGGATGCGCCGCCTCTACACGGGAGTCACTCGCTCGGTGGCCCTTTACGGGGTTCCGATCTGGGCAAACGATCGGGTCGCTGGTCCGTGCAGTCGGGCGATTCTCCGGCGCGTCGCTCGCAGGATGGAGATCAGGGTCGTGCTCGATTACCGCACGGTTTCCCACGAGGCGGCGATGGTCCTGTCGGATGTTCCGCCCTTCGAACTGATAGCGGTGGCGGAGGACCGTACCTACGGTCTCCTCCGCCGCCGCGGCGGAGGTGCCCCTGAGAAAGGGGCAGTTTCGTTGAGGCGTAGAGTCCGGTAGTCCGTGATGACCGCCTGCTGTGCTCGCATGATGAAGCCGAGCAGCCGGATGCACCATGCTTGGACCATGTTCTCTTCATTGGTATGATGATCACCTGAAACTCGCAACCAACATCTGCCGCTATATCCAAAATGGGCCTGGTACGGCAAAGCAGCGCATATGCGCCGTGAAGGATCAGAAGCTATAGTTGCACCTACGGACGGGGAGACCGCCTCTCTCTTCCGTTGTAACCTGTGTCAGGGTCACCACGTGCAGACGGCTGGGGGCCCGTCTGCTCGAGAGACCGTGTTCCGGGCACGCGGCGCGTTCCGGGCGCGTGACGTTCGCGCGGGGTCCGAGGGGTATTCGTGTTTTGCAGTGGGGTGGTATGCGTGGTGTGTTCGCCTGTAAACGATCTGCCTCGCGCGCATGGACGTGGATAATTCGGGTGCTAGTTTCCGTCGCGCCGGGAGCGAAATGCTGCAGCGTCGCGGTGGCGTCATGACAATTGCGTTGCCGCGAAGTTCGGGGCGCTCCGAAATGCGAAGGGCTGGCCATCGTGGTGGTTTTGGTGGGTAAAAATCTCACATAACACTGCCCCCTCGCCGGGGGGGGGTGTATGTGGAAGATATCGCCTCGTGATGGAAGGGATATCTTTGACCTTGTGCTTTGCGCAACATCGCCGCGGATTTCTGTAGTCCACAGTGCTCTAATATATGCTGTTTTGCTCTGGGAAGGCCAGAAGTTATGGCCTCGCCAAGATAGGTTGCGATAGGCTACGTTTGGCTATTCTACGTTAGCAGTGGTTAGGTTTGGATAGCTTCGACTTTGCTGCTGTACACTGCGATTCTATGCACTTCTGCGCTCTACAACCCTCTATTATGCCCCGCTTGGATCCTTGGATGCCAGCAATACCGGCCGCGTCTGATTAGGTTCACTTAGGTTTCGTCTGGCTGTGCCAAGCTGGTTTAGGTTAGTTTAGCGTGACCTTGACCTTTGCGCTCGACGCTGCAATTTTATGGATTCCTGGGCTCTACTCTGCTGTCATATTCTGTTTGTCACTGGGGACTCCTGCAATTGTGGTCTCGGCACGTTTGGTTGTTTTATGTTGCGTTTGGTTTGATTAGCTTATGTCAAGCACGGTCTGGTTATCTATGACCTTCGTGCTGTCCACTGCTTTGGGAGGATTCCTGCACTCGAAGGAGCTCTAGTACCATTCTTGGTCTTGTGGAGGCCAGCAATAGTGGTCCTGGCACGTCAGGTCCAGCAAGGCTACGTTTGGTTAGGTTATGTTAGGCTAAGTTTGGCCAGACTGGCCTTGACCTTAGTACCATACACAGTTATTCGGTGGTTTATACACTCTACTGTGCTCTAGTGCATTCTGCTTGTCTTTGTGGAGGACAGCAATAGTGATCTTGGCACGATAGCTTCAGCAGGGCCACGTTCCTTTAGGTATCGTTAGGAAGGCTCCATTATGATTTCTTTGACTTATGTGCTATAAATTGCTATTTGGTGGATTCCTGCGCTCTACATTGCTCTAGTATGCTCTGGTTGGCTCTGCGGACGTCAGCAATAGTTTTCTCGTCACGATAGGGTGGGTTATGCCGTGTTTGGCTAGGTTAGGCCAGGGCAGCTTCGACTTTTGTGCGATACACTGCTATTCGGTGGATTTTTGCGCACTACTGAGCACTGGTACATTCTGCTTGTGACTGTGCGGGCCAGGAATAGCGGTCTGGTCATGTTAGGTTGATCGCTGCCGCGTTAGGTTGTTTTACGTTTGGTGAAGTTAGGTAGCGATAGTTTAGACATCTGTGCTATAAGCTGCTATCCTCCGACTTCTGCGGTCTACTACGTTCTAATATTTTCAGCTTGTCCCTGGTGACGCCGAAAGTCGCGGTCTCGGCGCGTTAGGTTTAGTTAGGCTACGTTTGCATATGGCAACAGTGGTTATGTTAGGAGAGAGTAGCTTCGACTCCTTTGCCATTCACAGCTTTTCGGCGGATTTCTCCGCTCTACTGATCTCTAATGTGTTCTGCTCGCCTCTGTCGTGGCAAGTAATAATGGCATCGGCACGTTAGTTTGCGTTATCTTACGTTTGGTTAGGTTTGGTTATGTCTAGCTCGGTCTGGTTATCTTCGACTTTCGTGCTGTACACAGCTATTCGGAGGATTACGGCGCTCGTCTCTGCCCTACTATACTCTGCTTGGTCCTGTGGTATCCAGCAATCGCGGTCGCGGCACGTTATGTTGAGTTAGGCTACGTTTGATTACGTTATGTTGGGTTAATCTTCGTTACGGTGGCTTCGACTTTCGTGGTATACACAATTATCCGGTGGGTTCATGTTATCTACTGTTCTACACTTTTTCTTCTTGGCTCTGGGGTGTACGGCATCAGTGGTCGCGGCACGCCCTGTTGAGTTACGCTACCTTAGGCTAGGTAACGTAGGGTTAGGTTACGTCGCGTTTGTTTGACTTTTTGCTATACACTGACATTCGGTGGATTTCTGCGCTCCACATTGCTCTACTACACCATGCTCGACTCTGCAGAGGCGAGCAATGGTGGTCGTGGCACGTTATTTTGGGTTAGGTTAAGTTCGGTTAAGCAAGGTTCGGTTAAGCTTGGACAGGATAGCTATGACTTCCGTGCTGTACACTATTATTCTGTGGATTTCTGAGATCTACTATGTGCTGCTGCATTCTGCTTTGCTCTAGAAGGGCAGGTGCCGTGGCCGTTGTATGTTATTTTGAGCTATGCTACGTTTCGTTAGGTTAGCTTAGGTCACCTTTGGCTAGGATATCTACGGCTCTTGTGCATTTCACTGCAATGCGGTGGATTTCTGCGCTGTGCTCCAGCGCATTCTGCTTGTATCTGTCCGGGTCGGCAACACTGGCCTCTCCATGTCAGTCTGAGTTAGGCAACGTTTTGGATATGTTACGTTTGGCTAGGCTAGGAGAGACTACTTTGGCTTCTGTGATATGAACGGCTATTCCGTGGATTTCTGTGCTCTAGTGCGCTCTAATATGCTCTGCTTGGAACTGAGGTGGCCACTAACGGTGGTCTCGTGACGTTAGGTTGAGTTAGGTTACGTCTCGTCAGGTTAGGCTGGGAAGGTTGGGCATAGATATCTACGTCTCTTGTGCACCACATTGCAGTGCGGCGGATTTCTGCGCTATGTTTTGCTGTAGTATATTCTGCTTGACGCCGGGGAGGCCAGCAGTAGCGGTCTCGACAGGCTAGGTTGTGTTACGTTTAGTGGGGATATGATAGGGTAGTTTAGACTTTAGTGCTATACACTGCTACCCGCGGATATCTGCGCTCTACTGTGTTCCAGTATCTTCTGCTTGGCTCGGCGAGGCCAGCAATAGGGGTCTCTGCACGATATGTGGATTCATGTTACGTTAGGTTTGGTTAGGTTATGTCAAGCTCGGTACGGTTATCTTTGACTTTCGTGCTTTATACCGCTATTCTGAGGATTCCTGCATTCGAATGTGCTCTACTATACCCTGCTTGGTTCTAGCGTGGCCAGCAATAGTGGTCGTGGCATGTCAGGTTGAGTTGGATTACGTTTGGCTAAGTTAGGTTAGGTTAGGTTTGGTGAGGCAAGCTCTTACTTTCGTACTATATACAGTTATTCAATGGATTTCTCCGCTCTACTCTACTCTAGTGTATTCTGGTTGTCTTTGTGGAGGGCAGCAATAGTGGTCTCGGCACGTTAGGATTAGTAATGTTTCGTTTCGTTAGGTTTGGTTAGGCTGGCTCGGTTAGTGTTCCCTTGACTTCCGCAATGTACACTATTATTAGTGTATTAGTGTTATCGACTGTGCTCTACTGTATTCTGCTTCGCTCTGGGGATACCTGCAGCATTGGTCGCGGAACGTTATATTCAGTCATGCTACGTTTGGTTAGTTTAGTTTAGGCCAGGTTGGAACAGGATATCCCCGACTTTTGCAACATACTCTGCTATTCGCTGGATTCCTGCGCTATACTGCGCTCTGGTGAATTTTTCTTGTCTATATGGTGGCCAGCAACAGCGGCCTCTAAATGTTAGGTTGAGTTAGGTTACGTTTGGTTCTGTTACTTTTGGATAGGTTTGGATAGGCTTCTCTGACTTTTGTGCTATTCGATGTTATTCCATGGACTTCTGCGACCTAATGTACTCTGGTATTCTCTGCTTGTCCTCGGGAGGACAGCAATATTGATCTCGTCACGTTATGGTGTGTTAGGTTACGTTTAGTTAGGTTAGGTTATGCTAAACTCGGTCAGGTTGACTAAGGCTTTCGTGCTATTCACTGATATCGGAGGATTTCTGTGCTTTCCTGTGCTCTACTATATTATGCTTAGACATGGGAATGCCAGCAATATAGTCCTCGACACGTTAGGTTGTCTTAGGTTACGATCGATTAATTTAGGCTTGTTTAGTTTCGGTACCGGTAGCTTTGACTTTCTTGCTGTACACTGTTATTCGTTGTATTTCTGTGACCTACTGTGATCTACCATATTGTGATTGGCTCCGGGGGGACAGGAGCAGTGGTCGCTGCAAGTTCATTTGAGATATGCTACGTTCTGAGAGGTTTGGTTAGGTCAGGCAATGCTAGGGTATCTACGGCTTTTGTGCTGCACACTGCAATGCGGTGGATTTCAGCGCTACGCTGTGCTCTGGTAAATTATGCTTGTACCCGTGGAGACCAGCAGTAGCAGCTCCGTCGTACTATATTGGGTTAGGCTCCGTCTTGCTTTGTTACGTTTTGCTAGGTTAGGGTGGACTCCACTGACTTTGTGCCGTACACTGCTATTCCGTGTATTCCTGCGCTCTAATGTGCTCCAATATGCTCTGCTTCGCTCCGGGGAGGCCAGTAAAAGTGGTCCCGGCACGTTAGGTTGAGTTAAGATACGTTCCGTTAGGTTCGGTTAGGAAGGCTCGGTCAAGATTTCTTTGACTTTTGTGTTATAAACTGCTATTCAGTTGATTCCTGCGCTCTATATTGCTCTACTATACCCTGCTAGACTCTGGTGAGGCGGGCAATAGTGGTCGTGGCACATCAGGATGTGTTAGGTAACGTTTGTTTGGGAAAGGTTAGGTTAAGCTTGGTTGTGATAACTTTGACTTTCCTGCTATGCACAGTTATTCCGTGGATTTCTGTGCTCTACTGTTCCCTACTATATTCTGCTATGCTACGGGGAGTCCGGGAGGAGTGGCTGCGGCACGTTATGTTGGCGTATGCAGCGTTTATTTAGGTTAGATTAGGCCATGTTATGTTAGGAAATCTACGGCATTTGTGCTATTCACTGCATTGCGCGAGATTTCTGCGCTCTACTTTGCTCTAGTACATTCTGCTTGACTCTGGCGAGGCCAGCAATAGTGGTATCTGCACGTTAGGTTGGGTTGTGTTACGTTTGGTTAGGTTAGGCTATGTCATGCTCGGTCAGGTTGTCTTTGACTTTCTTGCTATACACTGCTATTCGGAGCATTTCTGCGCTTTACCGTGCTCTACTATATTATGCTTATAACTGGGAATGCCAGCAATGGTGGGCGCGGCACGTTACGTTGTGGTGGGCTACGTTTGGTTATGTTATGTTAGCTGGGTTAGTCCTGGATAGATGTGACTTTTGCGCTATACACCGAGAACATATGGATTTCTGCGCTCTACTGTCCTCTAGTAAGTTCTGCTCGACTCTCGGAAAGATAGCAATATTAGTCTGGGTGCGTTAGTTTGAGTTATGTTACGTTTGTTTATGTTAGGATTGGACATATTATGCTAGGATAGCTTTGACTTTTGTGCTATACTCTGTTCTTCGGTGGATATCTGCTCTCTGCTGCGGTCTACTACATTCTGCTTGGCCCTGTGGAGGCCAGCAACAGTGCTGGTGGTACGTTATGTTGAGCCATGTCACGTCAGGTTATGTTAAGATTGGATATATTAGGAATGGATAGCTATGACTTCCACGCTACACACTGATATTCAATGGATTTCTGCGCTCGAATGTGCTCTAGTGACTCTGCACGGCTCAGGGGCTCCAGCAATATTGGCCCCGACACGTTAGGTTGAGCTATGCCACGTTACGTTGTGATACGTTTGGTAAGGTTAAGACAGGAGAGATTAGGCGTCTGCGCTATGCCCTGCTATCATCCGACTTCCGCACGCTACCGCGTTCAAGTAATTTCTGCGTTGCTCTGGGGAGACTAGCAATAGTGTTCTCGGCGCGTTTGGTTTAGTTAGGCTACGTGAACATATGACAAGTTCGGCTACGCTAGGAAAGTGTATCTTAGACTTTCGTTCCATCTACTGCCATTCAGTGGATCTCTACGTCCTACTGCGCTCCAATATGTCCTGCTTGGCCCCTGTGTGACCAGTAATAGTCATATCGGTACGTTAGGTAAGCTTAGGTTAGGTTAGGTTATGTTACGTTAGGATACCTTCGATTCTTGTGCTATTCACTGCAATGCGGTAGGCTTCTGCCCACTGCTGTGCTATAGTACATCTGCTTGTCTTCGTGGAGGCCAGCAATAGTGGTCACGTCATGTTAGGTGGAGCTGGGTTACGCTTGGCTATGTAACGTTTGACAAGGTTAGGGTAGGATACCTTGTCTTCTGTGCTAAACACCGCTATTCGGTGGGTTTCTGCTCTCTCATGTGCTATAATATACTCTGCTTGGCGCTGGTGTTACCAGTAATAGTGGTCTCGGCGCGTTATGTTGAGTAAGGTTACGTATCGTTAGGCTATGTTAGGAAGGCTCGGTAAAGATTTCTTTGATTTCTGTGCTATAAACTCCTATTCGGATAATTCCTGCGCTCTACATTGCTCTATTATACTCTGAACGACTCTGGGGATGTGACCAATGCTGGCCGCGGCACGTCAGGCTGTGTTAGGTTACGTTTGGTTAGGGAAGGTCATGTTAAGTTTGGTTAGGATAGCTATGACTTTCGTACTATTCACTGCTACTCCGTCGGATTTCAGTGTTCTACTCTGCTGTGATACATGCCGCTTGAAACAGGGGAGGCCATGAGCAGTGGCCGCGGCACGTAATGTTGAACTATGCTACGTTCGGTTAGGTTAGATTCTGTCGCGGTATTTTAGGATACCTTCGACTTTTGTGCCGTACACTTACTTTCGATAGATTTCTGCGCTCTACAATGCTCTACTATACTCTGCTCAATTATGGAGATGCGAGCAATGGTATCCGTGGCTCGCTAGGTTGAGTTATTTTACGATTGGTTTGGATAGGCTAGGTGGCGTTTGATTAGTATCGCTTATACTTTCGCGATATACACTGATGTTCGGCGTACTTCTGTGATGTACTCTGCTCTACTATATTCTGCAGGGCTCAGAGGAGGACAGCAACAGAAGCGGCACGTTATTTTATAATAGGCTACGCTTGATTACGTTGTGCTAGTATATGTTTTGTTATGGTGGCTTCGACTTTCGCGCTGTGCACTATTATCCGGCGGTTTCCTGTGATCTACTCTGCTCTACTCCTTCCTGCATGGCTCTGTCGAGTCCGGCAGCGGTGGTCGCGGCACGCCCTGTTGAGTTACGTTGCTTTTGGTTAGGTTAGGTTAAGTCAGGTTATGTTAGGATATCATCGACTTTTGCACTACTCACTGCAATGCGGAGGATTTCGGCGAACTACTGGGCTCCAGTATATTCTGCTTGTCCCTGTGGATGTCAGCAATAGTTGTTTCGTAGTGTTAGGTTGTGTTAGGTTACGTTTGGATATGTTACGTTTGGCGAGGTTAAGATAGGCTACCTCGAATATTGCGATTTACATTGCTATCTTTGAGTTTCTCTGATCTACTGCGCTGTACTGCATTCCGCTTGGCTCTGGTGTTGCCAGGTCCAGCGCTCGCTTCACGTCATGTTGAGTTATGCTACGTTCGGTTATGGTAGGTTAGTACGTGTTCGGTGCGATATATGCAGCCTTTGTGCTTTTCACAGCAATGCGATTGGTTTCTGCGCTCTACTGTGCCCTTGTACATTCTGATTTTCTCTATGGATATCAGCAATGGCGCTCTGGTCATATTAGGTTGATGTATGCTTCGTTTGGATATGCTACGTTTGGCTATGTTATGGGAGGCTGCTTTGGCTGTTGTGCTTTACTCTGCTTTTCGGTGGATTTCTATGATCTGCTGTGCACTGCGAAATTCTGCATTGCTACAGGAAGGCCAGGTGCTTTGGTCGTGGCACCTTGCGTTGAGCTATGCTACGCTTGGTTGTGTCAGGTTAGGTCAGGTTAGGTTAGGATGTATTCGACTTTTGTGCAATTCACTGCAATGCGACGGATTTCTGCGCTCTGCTCTATTCCAGTATATTCTACTTGGTTCTGTGGAGGCCAGCAATAGCGGTCTCGGCACTTTAGTTTGAGTTGGGCTACGTTTGTTTAAACGTTAGCTTGGGTTAGGTGAGAATAAGTTTGTCTTTCGCGTTATGCACTGTTATTTGGTGGAATTCTGCCCTGTACTGTGCTCCAATGTACTCTGCTCGAGTCTATGGAGGTCAGCAATAGTGGTCGCGGCACGTGATTTCGAGTTATGTTACGTTTGGTTATGACATGACTTTCTAGGTTGGAAAGGATGTCTCTAACTTTTTTGCTATACACTGCTATTCGTTGCATTTCTGCGCTCTTCATAGCTCTACTATACCCTGCTCACCTCCAGAGAGACCAGCAATGCCGGTCGTGAAACCTAGGATGAGTTACGGTGCGTTAGGTCAGGTTGGGTTAGGCTACGTTTGGTGGGACTCGCGACGCGGAGTATGTCGTGGTGCCGATAAAGATTGAATTCGTTTGGAAGCTTTTTCATCGTTTGTCTTGGCATCAACGAAGTTCTGGACGCCGCAACGGCGCAGGTAGGCGAGGGAAAGTGCCCATTGTCTGCCGCGGAGCCGCGCGCCTGCCCAGCGAAGAATACCTGGACCGAGGGACACGGCACAATGCAAGCGGCGGAGCAGGGTCTCGCAGCCCGTGCAGTGAAAATCATCCCAGGGAAGCCGGATAATATACCTAGGAGGGAAGGTACGGTTATAGTGGTGTTGACGCAGCTCCAGTGGAGCTTCCCTTGTCGAATGGCAGGGCACTTAGCCCTGCTGCAGGTGCTACGAGGCGCGTGACTCGTGACGGCGATGCACCCGCTGAGGGAGGTGGTGTGTGAATATGATCCATTCGAAGGTTTGGAGGATATTGAACTCGCCCAGAAGCTCACGAGCATAGGCC
>NW_016908776.1:0-15026 GCF_001483705.2 Eufriesea mexicana | reverse complement strand
GGCGGGCCAGTGGTCGCCCCGGGGAAGTCGCCGGTGGAGGCCCCGGTCGTAGCCGCGAAGGACGCGGATGCCAGCTGGAACCACGTCATCGGTAGGCGCGAGAAGCGAGCTCAAGGGCAGGCGGCCGCTGCCCCGCAACTACCCGCGAGAGTGCCCACGTGTGGGCCGAAGAGGGCCGGCGGTAAGACGGGGCGCCCTGCCTCGGGCACGAGCTCCGCTCGCGCGCGTCCGGCGACCGCCGCGAAGACCGGAGCGATGCCCGGCCACGACAAGAAGAAGAGCGGCGACAAGCAGCGCTCCATATCTAAGCGGCCGCCGTCGCGGGCCGCTGTTGCGGTTTGGGTACCCGAGGGCACGAGTCTCTCTTGCGCGGAGGCCACCTCCGCTGCAGGAGGAAGGATAAATCTCGTCGACCTCGGGATCGAGGACTTGCGCCCACGTCGAGCCGCATCCGGCGGTCTCCTGCTGGAGATCGCTCGACCAGAGTGCACAAAGCGACCCACCGCTCTCGCCGGCGAATGAGCGAAGCCTTGGAGTGACCCGGCGTGCGGGTTACGGTTCCCACCGAAAAGCGGTGCTGAGGGTGACAGGGCTCGCCGACTCTGTCACTCCGCGCGAGGTGGTTGCTGCCCTGGCCAGGGTCGGTGATTGCGCCGAGGCGGAAGTAAGAACAGAAGTTATCCGGTCTTCCGCTTTGGGGCTGGGCCCTGTATGGGCCCAGTGTCCCCTCGCTGCAGCGAGAAAGGCGGTCGCTTGCGGGCGGATCCGCATATGCTGGACTTCGGCCCGTGTCGTAGAATTGGTGGTATGGCGCATCCAGAGCTCCCGTTACCTTGCGTTCGTTCACGCTAGGAACGGATGCTATAGTGCTGCGGACCGCAGCGAGATCTGTTTCAGATGTGGCGCGGTGGGCCACCGTGCCGGTGGGAGTAGTGCGCCTGCAGCCAAGTGCCCGGTTTGCGCCGGGCCCTGCCGCCCCTCCAACCACCGGCTGGGCAGCAAGGCGTGCTGCCCTCCAAAGGCGAAATGTGCGGCTCGCCAGGTGCCTGCAGGCGCCGCGTCCGCCTCGGCGCCCGCGAGCGTCAATTCGGAAGCTGCGTCCGCGAAATCCGTCTCCGCGACCGCTACGGCGAAGGGCCCGCCGGTCGGCGGATCACCGGGCCCGCTGACGGCCCGAAAGAAGGGGGCCAGGAGGTTGCCGTGGACACGGCCTGAATTTCACGCCGTCCATGGTGCTCCAGGCCAACCTGAACCACTTGCGGGCGTCGCAGGACCTGCTCCTGCAGGCGCTCATTGAGCTGGGTGTCGGGCTGGCTGTTACCGCAGAGTCGTGCCATATCCTCGATCAAGACGGGTGGTTCGAGAATCGGGACGGCCCGTGTCGATCATCGCCAGGGGACTACTGCGGGAACCCGCACCAACGCTGCTTCACAGCAGTGGCAGTCTCCGGGATCGACATAGTCGTGGTGGGGTGCTACGTCTCCCCCAAACGCGGCCTCTCGTCGTGCGAGAGGTACCTGGACGAGGTCGGCGGTTTTCTTAGTGGACACATGGCTCGTCCGGTTCCAGTCCTGGGGGACTTCTACTCCTACTCCGTGGCGTGGGGTTTCCCGCGAACAGACGCTTGGGGCGCGGCTCTGCAAGATTGGGCCACGGGGTTGGGTTTGCGGTTGCTCAACCTGGTTTCTGTAAGCACTTGCGACCGGTTGAACGGCACGCCCATCGTGGATTTGTCATTCGCATCGCAGGCAGCTGTGCGGCTGGTCACCGGCTGGAGGGTGGAGGTGGAGGTGGAGACGCCTAGCGACCACCACTACATCACCATGATGTTTGCCGTCACTCCTCGCACCGATCTGGAACTACCCAGCGGGAAGCACGCCTCCTCGCCGCGATGCGCGCTCGGGCGCCTCGACAGCGACCTGTTCGCCGTGTCCGTCCAGGTCGTCGCCTGGGCGGATGGGCCGTCGGGCGTGAAAACGACGAAGCGGGGTTAGGGGCGGAGCGGCTATGCTCGGCGATGACGCGCGCGTGTGACGTCGCAACGCCGCGTGTGAGGGAGCCACCTTCGCGGGGTATAGTGAACTTGTGGTCGGCCGAAATCCCGCATTTCTGGGAGCTCTGCGTGCTCGCCCGGTGCCAGTACAACCGGGCATGGCGTCGACAACGCTCGGTGTCCGCCGAGGATATCGCGCGCCTCTATCGCGAGTATCGGTCCACGGTGGCGATCTCCGGAGGGAGATTCGCAGAGCCAAATCTCGGCAATGGCGCGTACTCCTCGCGGCGCTCGAGAGCTATCCTTGGCGACGCCCGTATAAATTATTAGTGGGGAAGTTAAAGGCATGGGCGCCCCCCGTGACCGAGCGTAAGGACCCTGACCTCCTGCGGCGTGTGATCGACACCCTATTCCCGGTAGTGGCGGAGGGTGGGGTGCAACCCGTTGCAGTGCGATCGGAACAGGTCGGATGGTCCGACGAGCTGGGGGTCTCTCATGAGCAGTTTGGCTGTGCGGTCGTTATTTTGCGGGCGAGGAGCGCAGCCCCCGGACCGGACGGCATCCCAGGACGAGCCTTTGCACTGGCTCCGGAGGCGTGGGGTGACCGTGTGCTACGGCTGCTCCATAGCTGCCTCAGGACTGGTCGCTTTCCGGCATGTTGGAAGAGAGCGAGTGTCCTGCTGATCCCGAAACCAGGGAAGCCGCCGAACTCTCCGAAGGCATACCGGCCGATATGCCTGCACGACTAGGCGGGCAAGCTCTTCAAGCGCGTTCTAGATGCCCGACTCCGAGGGCATTTAACGGACGTGTGTCCCGATCTCAGCGTCAGCCAGTTCGGATTCCGGCAGGGTCGGTCGCCGATCGACGCGATTAAGCGCTTTCGTACCCTGTCGGTGGCTGCCGTTGGCAGGGCGGGGTGATGCTGGCGATCGTCATGGATATCGCCAAGGCCTTCAACACCCTGCCCTGGGCCGCCATCCGGTGTGCCCTTTTGTACCACAGGGTTCCCCAACATATGATGGCGGTGATCGGCGACTATATGGCGGAGCGCTCGATCGAGTGTCCCAATAGTGTCAGCAATAGTGCTCGCTTCACGTTCGGTTGTGATAGCTCACGTTTGGGTGTGTTACAATTGGTTAGGTTAGGAGGGGATAGCTTTGACTCTTGTGCTATACACTGCCATTCCACGGATTTCTGCACTCCACGGTTCTCAAGTATGGTCAGCCTGTCTCTGGGAAAGACAGCAATATTCGTGTCGGCAAGTTACGTTGAGTAAGGCTAATTTTGGTTAGGTCAGGTCGCGACTTGTTAGGTTAGATTTTCTTTGACTTTTGCGCTTTACATGCCTGTGCGGCAGATTTCCGGCTTCCGCTGAGGTCTGGTATTTTCTGAATGGCTCGATGGATGTCTGCAACATTGGTCTAGGCACGTCAGGCTGAGTTAGATTACGTTTGGTTGGGTAAGGTTATTTTGTGTTAGGTTAGGATAGTTTGGACATTTACGCTCATCACTGTTATTCTATGGACATCTGGACCCCACAGTGCTCTATCTCACTCGGCTTTGGTCTGAGGACGCCAGCAATAGTGGTCGCGTCACGTCAGGTTGCGTTAGGTTACGTTTGGCTAAGTAAGTGTAGTTTCAGCCAGGTTAGGATGCCTTTGACTTCTCTAGTAGAATCTGCCATTCTATGGCATTCTGCGCCCTATTCTCCTCTAATACGTCCTGCTTCGCACTGTAGTGGCCAGAAATATTGGTCCCATCTCTTTAAGTTTACTTAGTCCACGTTTGCATAGGTCAGGGTACGTCAGGTTTGGTTAGAATATATTTAACTTTTGTGCTATAAGCTGCTATTTGGTGGCTCTTCGCGCAATACTGTGCTCTAGAGTATTCTGCATGGCTCTGGGGATTCCAGCTGTCGTGTTCTCGGCACGATAGGTTAAGTTAGGATGCGTCTGACTATTTTACGTTTGGATTGGTTAGGAGAGGGTTACTTTGGCTTTTGTGCTATACACTGCCATGCCGTCGACTTCCGCGCCCTACATTGCTCTATTATACTTTGTTCGACTATAGGGGGGGGGGCAGCAATTCCGTGCATGGCGCGAACTTTGTGTTAGGCTACGTTTTTTCAGGTTAGGTTTGGTTATGGTAGGGGAGGAGGGCATAGACTTTTGTGCCTCACACTGCTATTCGGTGTATCTCTGCGCTCTATTGTGCTCAACAATACTCTACTCGTCTCTGAGGAGGGCAGCAATTGTAGTCTCGGCACATTGGCTTCATTTAAGCTACGTTCGTTTATTTCACGCTTCGTTAGGGCAGGAGGTGGTAGCTTTGACTCTTATGCCGTGCACGGCTCTTCGGTGGATTTCTGCGCTCTACTGTGCTCTAATGCTCTCTCCGTGGACCTAAGGAAGTCGTCAATAGTTGTCTCGGCTCGTAAGACTTAGTTAGTCAACGTTTTGTTTCCTCAGGTTGGTTCAGGTGTGGTCAGCGTATGTCTCACATTTGTGATATTCGTTGGTACTTGGTGGCTTTCTGCGATTTACTGTGCTCTAGTGTATTCTTCTTGGATCTGCGGATTCCAGTAGTAGTGGTCTCTGCACGTTAGGCTGAGTTAGGCTATGTTTGGCTGTACTACGTTTGGACAGGTTAGGAAAGGGTAGCTCCGACTTATGAGATATACTCTGCTATTCGCTGTATATCCAGCTCTACACAGCTCTACTATGCTCTGCTCCACACTGGGGAGGCCAGCAATGGTGGTCTCGGCAGGTTAGGTTACGTTTGGTTATACTACTTTTGGATATGGTAGGATCGGATAGCTTTGAGTTGTGTGCCATACGCTGATATTCGGTGGATATCTACGCTCTATGTTACTCTACAATACTGTGCTCGAGTCTGGGGAGGCCAGTAATAGTGCTCTCAGCACGTTAGGTTGAGTCATGCTACGATTGGTTAGGTTACGCTGGTCTGGGTTAGGTTTGGGTTGCTCCGACTTTCGTGATGTAGTCCGCTGTTTGGTGGATTCTTGCACTCTGCTGTGCTCTACTTTGCCTTGGTTGTGTATTGGGAGGCCAGAAATAATGGTTTCGCCACGTTAGGTTAAGTTAGGTAACGTTTAGTCTTGTTACGTTTGGTTTGGTTAATATGGGCCAGCTAGACTATTGTTCTATACAATGCTATTCGGCGCATTTTTGCTCTCTACTGTGCACTAATATTTTCTGCTTGGCTCTGGTTATGCCAGCAATAGATGTCTCGGCTTGATTGGTTTAGCTATTCTACGTTTCGTTAGGTAAGCTTTGGTCTGGTATGGTCGGGATGTCTTAGAATTTTGTCCTACACGTTGCTGCTCGGTGTATATTTGCGCTCTACTGTGAGCTAACATTCTCTTCTTGGCCGGTGGGAGGCCAGATGTAATGGACGCGGCACGATAGGTTGTGTTACGTTACGTTCGGCTATGTTAGGATATGGGACGTTCGGTTGGTATGTCCCTTCCTTTTGCGCTATACACTTCTATTCGTTGTATTTCTGCGCTCTACTATGCACTCCCATTTTCCGCTTGGCTCTGGTTATGCCAGCAACAGTTGTCTCTGCACGTTAGTTTCAGCTATGCTACGTTCCGTCATGTTACGTTTGGTGAGGTTATGATATCATTGTATACGCTTTTGTGTTAGACACTGCTGTCCGCGTATTTCTGCGCTCTACTGCGTTCTAATACCTTCTGCTTGGCTCTGGGGGGGGGGCAGCTACAGCGTTCTCGGCACTTTGGGTTGATCTATGTTACGTATGGTTAGGTGATGTTAGGTCAGTTTAGTTTAGGATAAATTCGACTATCGTGCTATGGACTGCAATCCGGTGGGTTTCTGCCCACTACAGTGCTCCAGTACATTCTGCTTGTATCTGTGGGGGCCAGTAATAGTGGTCTCGGCACGATAGTTTGTGTTATGTTACGTTAGGGAGGTTAGGATAAGATAGCTTACACTTTCGTGCTGTACACCCCAATCCGTGCGCTTCTGCGCTCTGCTGTGTTCTAGTACCTTCAGCCTGGGTTTGTGGACGCCAGCAATGGTAGTCTCGGAACGTTAGGTTGATTTGATTTACGCTTGGTTAGGTTATATTAGGGTACGCTCGGCCCGATAGCCAAGACTCTCGTGCTATACACTGCTATTCGGAGCATTCCAGCGCTGTATTGTGCTCTACTAAATTACGCTCAGCCTTCGGAGTGCCAGCAATATTGGTCTCGGCACGTTAGGTTGAGTTAGTTTACAGTGGTCAGTTTATGTTGCGTTAGTTTCGGTAGCGGTAGCCTTGGCTTCCGTGTTATATACTGTATTTCGGTGGATTTCTGCGCTCGGCTGTGCTCTACTGCATTCTGCTTGATCCTGAGGAGGCCAGCAGTAGTGCTCGGCGTACGTTATGTTGAGCCATGTTACGTTTGTTTATGTCTAGATAGGACATATTAGGGTAGGTTAGCTTTGACTTTTGTGCTGTACACTGCTATTCCGTAGACTTCTGCGCTCTAGTGTGCTATATTATGTTCTGCTTGTCTTTGTGGAGGACAGCAATTATTGTCTCTGCGTGTTAGGTAGAGTTATGTTACGTTTGGTTATGCTAGGTTTGGCCAGGTTAGGAGCATACCCTTTGCCTTTTGTGCTATACACCGCTATACGGTAGGCTTCTGCGCTCTCATGTGCTACAATATGCTCTCCTTGGCTCAGAGGTGGCCAGCAATTGCGGTCCCGTCGTGATGGGTTAGGTTAAGCTCCGTTTGGGAGTGCTACATTTGGCTAGGTTAGGATAGGTTACTTTGACTGTTGTGCTGTACTTTGCTATTCGGTGGATGTCTGCGCTGTACTGTGCTCTGATACGTTCCGCTTGGCTCTGGGGCGCCCAGTAATAGTACTCCCGGCACGTCAGGTTAAGCTAGGTTGCGTTCCGTTTGGTTAGGTTACGAAGGCTTGGTTAAGGTTTCTTTGACTTTTATGCTATTCGCTGGTATTCGGGGGATGTCTGCGCTCTGCATTGACCTAGTATATTCCGCTATACCTTGGGCAGGCGAGCAATGGAGGCCGTGGCACGTTAGGTAAAGTTAGGTATGCTTGGTCGGGATAGGATACGCTAAGTTTGGTTAGCGTTACTTTGACTTTCGTGGTGCACATTGCTTTTCGGTGGATTTCTGTTATCTACAGTGCTCGGAAATATTGTGCTTGACTTCGGGGATGCCAGCAGTAGCGACCGCGGCACGTTACGTTGGGTTATGCTACGTATGGTTAGGCTAGGCTATGCCAGGTTTGGTTAGGGCATCCTCGAGTTTTATGCCTTACACAGCTGTTCTGTCGACTTCTGCGCTCTATATTGCTCTACTATACACTGATCGGCTCAGGGGAGGCAGGCAGTAGTGGTCGTTGCACGTTACGTTCTGTAATGTTACGTTTGGCCAGTCTAGATGAGGCCATGCTTGGTCAGGAAAGCCTCGACTACCGTGCTATACCCTGTTATTCGGAGGACTTCTGAGTTCTACTGTGCTCTAATGCCATCTGCTTCGCCAGGGGAAAGCCAGCAATAATGGTCTCGGTACGCTATTTTGGTATAAGCTACTTTTGGATAGGTTAGATTTGGTCAGGTTGGGTTAGGATATATTTGATATTTGTCCTTTGCACTGCAATGCGGCGGATTTCTGCAATGTACTGGGCTACGGTATATTCTGCGGCGTACTGCGGGTGTCAGCAATGGTGATTTGTGCACGTTAGGGTGAGTAATGTTTCCATAGTCGATGATATGTTGGGATAGGTTGGCCAGGATATCTTCGAATTTCGCTATATGGGCTGCTTTTCGGTGGATTTGTGCGCTCTACTGTGCTCTAGTATATTCTGCTTGGCTCTGGGGAGGCCATCGATGGCCGTCTCGATACGTTCGGCTGAGTTGTATTACGTTTGGTTCTGTTACGTTTGGCTAAGTAAGGTGAGGATAGCTTTGACCTTTGTGCTATAAACTGCTATTCGGTGGACTTCTGCGCTCTACTTTGCTCCAATATGTTATGCTTGTTTCTGGGAGGACCAGAAATAGAGGTCGCGGCACGTTATGTTACGTTTGGAAGCGTTAAGCTAGGATGGTTTTGACTTTGGGCTCTACACTACTATTCGGTGGATTTCGACGCCCTACATTTCTGTACCATCAACTGATCGTGGCAAGTTGGGCTAAGTTAGGTTCCGTTTGGCTAGGTCACGTTAGGATAACTTCGAAGAGGATGACATTGACTTTTGTGCAACATACTGTTGTTCGGTGGGTTACTGCCCTCTGCTGTGCCCTAGCATGCTATGCTCGGTTCTTGGTAGGCGAGTAATAGCGGTCGCTGCATGTTACGTTGAGTTAGGCTACGTTTGGTTAGGTTAGGCTGGTTTGTGTCAGGTTCGGTTGTTTTTGACATTTGTGCTATACTCTGCTATACGGCGGATACCTGTGCTCTACATTTCTCTGCCATTATCCGCTCGAAACTTGGGAGGCCAGCAATAGCGGTCGTGGCAGGTTTGGTTGAGTTAGGTTACGTTTGGTTACGTTACGTTTCGTTATGTTAGGAGAGGATATCTTTGACTCTTAAGCTTTACACTGTTTGTCTGTGAACCTCTGCGCTCTACCGTGCCCTAGTATGCCTTGCTAGACCCTGAGGAGACCAGTATTAGCGACAGCTGCACGTTATGTTGAGTCAGGCTACGTTTGGTTAGGATACGTTGGTTTGGTTAAGGGACGGGTATCTTTGATTTTTCTGCTTCACACTGCGCCTCAGTGCATTTCTGCGCTCTACTCTCCTCGAATATGCTCTGGTTCGCTGTGCGGCGGCCAGCAACAGCAGTCGCGGCACGTTGGGTTGAGTTATGTTACGTTTGGTTATATTAAGATTGGATAAGTTAGGAGATGATTGCCTTGACCTTTGTGCCATACACTGCAATGTGGTGGATTTCTGCGATCAACTCTGCTCTAATGTCTTCAGCCTGTCTCTGTCGTGGCCAGAAGTAGTGGTCTTGGCACGTTACGTTGGGTGAGGCTACATTTGGTTTGGTCAGGTTAGGATATCTTTGACTCTTGTGGTGTACACTGCAATGCGGTGGACTTCTGCGCTCCACTGTGCTCTAGTGTATTCTGCCTTCCTCTGGGGATGTCAGATATAGTGGTCTCGTAGCGTTAAATTGGTATACGCTGCGTTTCGTTTGGTAAGCTTAGCTTTGGTTGGCTTAGGATAACTGCGACTTTTGTGCAACACTCTGCGCTTTTATGGTTATCTGCGTTCTACTATACTCTGTTATGCTCCGCTTGGCACTGTGGAGGGCAGCAATACCGGTCGTGGCACGTTAGGTTGAAATAGATTACATTTGTCTAGGATAGGTTAGGCTGGATTAGGCTAGGATATGTACGACTCTTGTGCACAACTGCGCTATTCCAAGGACTCCTGCGTTCTACTGTGCTCTATCATATTCTGCTTCGCTCTGGGGAGGGCACCAACGGTGGTCGCGGCACATAATGTTGCGTTAGGCTACGTCTCGTTTGGTTATGCTAGGTCAGGTTATGTTGGGGTATCTTCGACCTTTGTGCAATACGCTGCTATTTGGCGCCTTCAGGCGTTCTGCTGCGCTCTACTGCATACTACTCGGCTCTGGCTAGGCCAGCAATAGTGGTTTCGGCACATTAGGTTGAGATAGGCTACGTTTGGACGGTTATGTTGGCTTATGTAAAATTTGAGATGCTTCGACTTTTCTGCTATAAACTGCGATTCTGTGGATTTCTGCGCAATACTCTCCTGTATTAAGCGGTGCTTGGCTCTGTGGAGGACAGCAATAATTGGCGCGGCGTGATTGGGAGAGTCATGGTACGTTTGGCTACGCTTGGTTAGGATAGCCTTGACCTTTGTGCTATACACTGATGTCCGGAGGATATCTGCTCTCTACTGTGCTCTAGTGTGTTCTGCTTGGCTCTGTGGAGGTCAGCAATATTGGCCGCGGCACGAAAGGTTTAGTTATGTTACGGTTTTTTATGCTACGTTTGTCTAGGTTAGGCTTGGTTAGGATTGACTTTTGAGCTATGCGCTGCTATTCGGTGGATTTCTGCGCTGTACCGTTCTCGAGAGTGTTCTGCTTGGCCCTGGGAAGGACATCAATAGTGGTCTCGGCACGTTAGGTTCAGTTATGTTACGTCTGATTAGGGTAGGTTTCCTTGGGTTAGGTTGGGGTAGCTTTGGCTTTCGTGCTGTACACTGCCATTAGGTAGCTCTCTGCGTTCTACTGTGATCTAGTATGTTCCGGCAGGATCTGCGGATGCCAGCAATGGTGGTCTCGGCTTGTTTTCTTGAGTTACGCTACGTTTGGTTATGTCAGGCTTGCCTCGGACAGTTTTGGATAGTTTTGGATAGTTTTGACTTGGCATGTACAGCTGTTCGGTGGATTTCTACATTCTACTATGCTTTACTATATTCAACACGTCTCTGCGAGGGAAGCTATGGCGGTCTCGGCACGTTAGGGTTATTTAGGTTAAGTTTGGTTTGGTTAGGGTAGGATTGCTTCGACTTTTGTGCTTTAGAATGCTATTCGGTGAACTTCGACGCTCTACCTTGCTCTGCTATAAGCTGCTCGACCCAGGGAATGCCAGTAGTAGTGGTCTCGACACGTTAGGTTTATTTAGTCTACGTCCATTTACGCTGTATCTGTTTGGGTTTGGTTTGGATATCCCTGACTTTGAGGAGAACACCGTTGTTCGGTTGATTTCTGCGTTCCACTGTGCCCTACTATATTCTGCTTGGCCCTGTGGTGTCGAGCAATGTTGACAGCGGCACGTTGGGTTGTCTTAGGTTGCGTTCGGTTAAGTTACGTTAGCTTGTCTTAGTTTCGGTTAGCTTTGAGTATTCTGCTGTACACTGCGGTTCTACGGATTTCTGCGATCTACTGTTCCCTATCATGTTCTGCTTGTACGTGCGGACCCAAGCAATAGTGGCCGCAGAACTTTAGGATGAGTTACATTAGGTTAGACTAAGCTTGATTAGTTTATGTTTCACCAGGCTAACTTTGACTTTTGCGATGTACAATGCAATGCGGCGGATTTCGGTGACCTGTACTGCTCTAGTACGCTCTGCTGGGCTCTTAGGAGGCCAGAAATATTGGTCTCGGCACGTTAGGTTGGGATAGGCTACGTTTGCTTGGGATAGGCTACGTTCGGTTAGGTTACGTTAACTTCCGTTAAGTTTCGTAGCTTCTCCTTTTCTGATGTAAACTGCGAATCTATGGATTTCTACGCACTACTCTCCTCTGATATGCTCTGCTTGGATCTGTAAAGGCCACCAATATATGCCGCGGCACGTTAGATTGTGATAGATTGCTTTCGGCTAGGTTATGCTACGCTGGGTTAGGTTAGGATGGCTATGACTTTGCAGCTGCTGGCTGCTAGTAT
This sequence comes from Eufriesea mexicana, assembly GCF_001483705.2. Classification (NCBI taxonomy): domain Eukaryota; kingdom Metazoa; phylum Arthropoda; class Insecta; order Hymenoptera; family Apidae; genus Eufriesea; species Eufriesea mexicana. The sequence goes on along the minus strand of NW_016908776.1, from coordinate 3,607 downwards.
ATTGACTTCTGCACTCTACTGTGCTCTTTCAGTCTCTGCTGGTCTCTGGGGACGGCAGGAATAGAGGCGGCGTCACGTTAGGTTGTGGTATGTTACGTTCGGTTTGGTAAGGTTGGACAGTTTTGGCCATGTCAGCAGTGACTTTTGTGCTATACACTGCTATCCGGTGGATTTGTGTTCTCTTATATAAACTGCGATTCCACGGGATTCTGCGCGCTACTCTCCTATAATATGTTCTGCTTGGCCCTGTGAAGACCAGCAATACTGCTAGCGGCGCGTTAGATTCAGTCATGTTACGTTTGGTTATGTTTGGCCAGGATAGCTCTGACTTGAGTGCTATACGCTGCAATCCGGTGGATTTCTGCGCTCTACTGCGCTCTAGTATGTTCTGCTTGGCACCGGGGTGCCGGCGATTTTGGTCTCGGCACGATAGGCTGAGTTAGACTACGCTTGATTAGATTAGGTTAGGTCATGTTGGTTTAAGATGACTTTGACTTTTGTGGTTTACCGTGCTGTGCTGCGGATTTCTGCGCTATACTGTCCTCTGGTATATTCTGCTGGGCTCTGGGAGATCAGGAAAAGCTACCGCGGCACGGTAGGTTTTGTTATGTTACGTTTGGTTAGGTTAGGTTAGGTTAAGTTTGGTCAGGATGGCTTTGGCTTTTGCGCGGTACACGGCCATTAGGTGGCTTTCGGCGCTCTACTGTGCTCTAGCGTACCCTTCTTGGCTCTGGGAACGACAGCAATGATGGTTTCGGCACATTAGGCTGGGATATTCTACGTTAGGATATGTTATGATGGCTATGGTTATGAATGGAAAGCCATGATTTCGAGCTGTACACTGCGATTCTATGGATTTCTGTGCGCTACCCTCCTCCAATACGACCAGCCTTTTTGCGAGGAGGCCAGCAGTGGTGGTCGCGGCATGTTATGTTAGGTTAAGCTACGTTTGGCCATGTCACGGTTGGTTATGTTAGGAGAGGATAGCTCCGACTTTTGTGCTGTACACCGCAATGCAGTAGATAACTGCTCTCCACCGTGCTCTAGCATGTTCTGCTCGGCTCTGGGGAGCCAAGCAATGGTGGTCTCGGCACGTTAGGTTGTGATAGGCTGCATTCGGTTATGTTACGTTTGGTTTGATTAGGATAGCGTAGCTTTGACCATTGCTCTGTGCACAGCGATTCTGTGGGTTTCTGCTCTCTACTCCCCTCTAATATGTTTTGCTTGGCTCCTGAAGTGCAGCAATAGGGTTCTCGGCAATCTAGGGTGTATTAGGTTACGTTTGGATAAGATAGGTATGTATAGCATTGAAGCTTCACCCATACGTTGTGTTTCTATGGGTTTTTGCGCCCTGCGTTCCTCTAATTAGTGTTGCTGGGCTCTGGGAAGTCCGGCAATAGTGTCGGCGGCACGTTAGGTTAAGACACATGACGTTTGGCTGGGTTAGGTCACGTTGGCGTAGTTTAGCATAGCTTTGACTTTTATGTTGGATACTGCTATCCTATTGATCTCTGCGATCCGCTGTGCTCTATCGCTCTCTGGTGTCCCTGGGGACACCAGGAATTGTCGCCGTGTCATGTTAGGCTGAGTCATGCCGCGTTTGGTAGGGTTATGGTTTGTGTAGGGCAGCATTGGCTTTTGCGCTATACACTGCTATTCAGTGGACCTCTGCCCTATACATTACCCTGCTATACCCTCCTCGATTCTGGGGAGGACAGTAATAGTGGTCTCGGAACGATAGGTTGAGTTGGACTACGTTTGGATGGGCTTTGATGGATTTGATTGGGTGTGTATAACTTTGACTTCGCGCTATACAATGCGATATTATGCATTTCTGGGCTCCACCCTCCTCTAATGCGATCTGCCTTTCTCAGGGGGGGGGAGGGGTGACAGCAATGGTGTTCGCGGCACATTAGGTTGAGTTAGGCTGCGTTTGACTATGTTACGGTTGGTTAGGTAAGGAGAGGATAGCTCCGACTTTTGTGCTATACACACGATTGCTGCGCTCGACTGTGCTCTAGTATATTCTACTCGGCTCTGGGGAGCTAAGCAATGGTGGTCTCGGCACGTTAGGTTGTGATAGGCTGGGTTCGGCTATGTTACGTTTGGTTTGGTTAGGATGGGATATCTTTGACTTCCGTGGTATACACTGCTATCCTTTGGACCTATGAGCTCTACTCTCCTCCATTACGCCCTGCTTGGCAGTTGGGAGACCAGAAATTGTGGGGCAGGCGCTCTAGGCTGGGACAAGTTGCGCTAGGCTACGTCAGGTTCGATATTGTTAGTTTGCGATATCTCATACTTTTGTGCTGTGCACAGCTGTTCGGACGATTTCTGCGCCCATCATTGCTCTGCTATGCCCTGCTTAGCTCTCGTGAGGCCAGCAACAGCTTTCGTGGCACGTCAGATTTGGATACGTTACGTCAGCTTATGTTACGTTTGGTTAGGATAGGATAGAATGGCTTTGGCTTTTGTGGCATAAACTGCTATTCTTTGGATTACTACTCTGTATTTAACCTAATGCGCTCTGCCTGGCGCATGCGAGGCCGGTAATGGTGCTCTCGGCACCACAGGTTGAGGTACATTACGCTTGGTTAGGTTACGTTTTGTTAGGCTGGGATAGTTTAACTTTGACTTTTGCGCTGTACACTGCCAACCGGTGGACTTCTGCGCTATCCTATGTTCTAGTATGTTCTGCTTGGCTCTGGGAAGGGCAGCAATAGAGGTCTTGTCACCTCTGCTTGGGATAGATAACGTTTGGTTATGTAACGTTTGTTTGGGTTAGGATGATATAGCTTTGACTTTTAAGCTGTACACCGCTGTTCGGTATATTGCTTGGCCCTACATTGCTCTAGCATGCTCTGCCTGGCTCTGTGGAGGCCAGCAATGTTATCCTCGGCACGTTATGTGCATCTAAGCTACGTTCGGTTAGGTTAGTTCTTAGTTTGGGACAGGTTAGGTTACGGTACCATTGACTATTGTGCAACACACTGCAGTGCGGTGAATTGCAGCGCTGTTCTGTGTTCTAGGATATTCTGCGTTGCTCTGCGGAGGCAAGTAATAGTTGTCTCGGTGCGTGCGGTTGAGTTAAGCAACGTTCGGTTAAGTTACGTTTGGCCATGTTAGGATACGGTAGCTTCGACTATAGTGCTATGCACTGCGATTCCTTGGACATCTGCGCTGTGCTCCCCTCTAATATGTTCTGCTTTTCTCTCAGGAGGGCAGCAGTAGCGGTTTCGGCACGTTAGGAATGGTTACGTTGCGTTTGGTTACGTTATGTTTGGTTAGGTTTGGATAGGATCGCTTTGACTCTTGTGGTATACACTGCTGTACGGTAGGTCTCTGCACTCTACTGCGCACTGATATGTTCTGCTTGCCTCTGTACACGCCAGTAATAGTGGTCTCGCTAAGTTAGTTTGAGGTGGGATACGTTTGGTTGGGATATGTTAGCTATAATTAGGTTTGGGTAGTTTTGAATTTTCTGCAATATACTGCGATTCTCTCTACTCCCCTCCAATATGTTCCGCTTGGCTCAGCGTAAGACAGAAATTTTGGTCTCGGCACGTCGGGATGGGATTGGTTACGTTTGGTTATGTTACGTCAGCTT